>NC_069499.1:845182232-845307232 GCF_027579735.1 Bombina bombina | reverse complement strand
TTACAGGTACAGTACAGTTTTATCAGGGCCGGACTGGGAATAAAAAGCAGCCCTGGAAAATTGAAAGACCAGCCCTATTTTCCGTTGTGTCTGTAGAATGCACATGCCCCATTTTTCTCAAAGGGGATTACTAGGATACCCCTTCCCCAATATTTATTTTAGAATTACATTATATTACTTTGCATTAAATAAAAATGCCAGATTGATGTTATTTAGGCACCCTACAACCCAATTGCATCCATTAATCACCACTTTAAATTGTAGCTTTCCAGCCCAAGCTGCCACAGCCCACCGGGAAATCTCCTGGTATCCTGGTAGGTCAATCCGGCCCTGAGTTTTATTCTATACAGTACTGTAACTATATACTGTATGCAATCCTTGTCAGGTGTATTGTACCTGTGTAATTGAATACTGTACTTTACTGTGCTTGTGTTAACTAAATTTAGCATTATTACACACCTAATATATGTTAGTTCAAGCATGTTTTTAAACACACTAGCAAGTGAAAAGAAAGCGAAAACTGCCTTTGCTTCGCTTTAAGGCAGTTTTTGCTTTACAGCCCGGCTCCGGTCCCTAACCTGCTGAATTAACGGGGTATTCCTGTATATATATAATGTGTGTGTATATATATATATATATATATATATATATATATATATATATATACAATTGTATGCAAAAGTTTAGGCACTTCTGACAATTTCCATGATTTTCATTTATAAATGATTGGGTGTTTGGATCAGCAATTTCATTTTGATCTATCAAATAACTGAAGTACACAGTAATATTTCAGTAGTGAAATTACGTTTTTTGGATTAACAGAAATTGTGCAATATGCATCAAAAAAAAATTAGACAGGTGCATACATTTGGGCACCCCAACAGAAATATTGCATCAATATTTAGTAGAGCCTCCTTTAGCAGAAGTAACATCTTCTAGATGCTTCCTATAGCCTGTAATGAGTGTCTGTATTCTGGATAAAGGTATTTTGGACTATTCCTCCTTGCAAAACATCTCCAGTTCAGTTAGGTTTGATTCAAATCACCCCACAGATTTTCAATGATATTCAGGTCTGGGGACTGGGATGGCCATTCCAGAACATTGTACTTGTTCCTCTGCATAAATGCCAGAGTAGATTCTGAGCAGAATTTTGGGTCGTTGTCTTGTTGAAATATCCAGCCCTGGTGTAACTTAAAGGTACACTGAACCCAAATTTTTTCTTTTGCAATTCAGATAGAGCATGAAATTTTAAGCAACTTTCTAATTTACTCCTATTATCAAATGTTCTTTATTCTCTTTGTATCTTTATTTGAAATGCAAGAATGTAAGTTTAGATGCCGGCCCATTTTTGGTGAACAACCTAGGTTGTCCTTGCTGATTGGTGGATAAATTCATCCACCAATCAAAAACTGCTGTCCAGAGTGCTGAACCAAGAAAAAAGCTTAGATGCCTTTTTTTCAAATAAAGATATCAAGAGAATGAAGTAACATTGATAATAGGAGTAAATTAGAAAGTTGCTTAAAATTGCATGCTCTACCTCTTGTAAGGGAGAGAAACAGAGAGCTCACCAGGGCACCGGCCCCAACCAGCGGATCAGACGAAGTGGTAGACAAGCTATGTCCAGGTGGTTATCCACTCAGTAGATCTCCTGCAGCAAACGCAGGGCAAGACTCCTTGGCACAGGTTAACTCCTGTTGTCTCGATGTCGCTTCCGTCAGCACTTCAGACTCCCAGCGTGTCAGAGGGGGGGCTGGTTAGAGTTACGGCGGTGGTCTGGCCTGGTCACAGACAAACCTGTGGGGGTTGGTGCCTACGTAAGAACTGCAGAAGCCGGCTATCCTTACTTACCCCCTTTCACGGATATTGCATAAGGGGTCTCTGTCTGTTAAAGAGGCTGAAGTGGCTTTTCGTGGGACAAGATCCCCAGAAGATTGGCTCAGGTACTGTTGTTGTTCTTCTCTTTTTCGCCTCTTGTTTTTTGTTGATTTTTGTCTTGTTCCCCCGCAATGATACCAGGACCCTGGGGAGACATTAAACACTGGAACTTATATACAACAAGGACATTTATTTTTAAGATAACACACGCTGTTTGAATCCCTATGTTGTTGTTTTTCTTTGGTTGTTATTTCTCTTTTTTTTCCCCTCAGATGTGTCCAAAAATGATTAAATAATCATAATAGGAAGGAAAGGCTACAGTACATAGTATGTTATAACTGATTGGGGGCCCATCGGCATAATATAAAGAGAAGGGAAAGAAAATTACAAACTTTATCTATTGCAAAATATCACTTTGTGTTAAGCTGGGTACAATTAATTAATTTGTCTCTTGAGATAGATACAATATATTTCAAATTGAGCTTGGTATACCCACCTTGTCTTAGGTGATAACATCTTAGCTTTGTAAGCTGACTGTCTATATAAAACTGTATTTGGGTAAAAAATAAGGTGTAAGTAAAGAAACACAATCCCAAGTAGATACAGAGTATCCTATGATAGTAGGAAACAAGAAATATTGTACGGTGGCTCAGTACTTAGTAATGGAGATTGTTACAGGCATGTTATAACCCATGCATGCTATTAACTTCACCAAAAATTAAATAACGGCTCTGCATTTTTATATTAACACCTGTGTGTATTAAGGCATTAACTGATCAAAGCAACATTGGAAAGGGTTTTGACTTCTTTTTTCTCTTTTTCTTCTTTTTTGACTTTTGTCAGATAGAAGTGTTTTGTAACATTTTTTGTTTAGCGTTAATCTATCTATACATATATTGGTAGCTACCGCTAGGACTCTTCAGAAAGTAACACAACTAAAAGTTACATTTTTTCTTAAAAAAAACTTTGTTAGAAAGTAAATCTTCTTAAATACTACTATAGTAAATCAGAGTTAGAGATAAAAAGTGGGTAACAATACTTCTGGCTAAGGGTCCCTAGGAGTCCCCTGGCTTTTTTTTTTCTTTTCCCCGCTAAGTTGGTTTTCTTCTTTTTTTGTTTTGTTGTTGTTTTGCTGGCCCTTAATACACGCTAGTATTCACTAAGTCACTTGCATATACCTCTACCCACCTCCCCGCCCTGTACTTTTCCCTATTATTTTTGCATCACTATAAGGGGGTCACTTCCCCCAGAACTCTCTCCCCCCCTTCACAGGGTAGGTAATACCCCATATTTTCACGACATACTCACAGATTTATGGATACATTTTTTAACACACAGGCCAAAACGTCTCCACTTAATATGTCAGCGAGGCAAAGGGATAAAAAGAGTAAGGCCTCAATGGAAGCCCTGGCTGATACCCACTCCACTACTGCTTCATCCTCACAGTTAAACACACCAATTGATCTACAAACACTTGTTTCAAATATATCTGAAGCTTTGAAACCTAAATTCGATGCTCTTAAAAATGAAATAAGACAGGATATATTATCATTAACAACTGAAATTCGCCAATTCTCTAGCAGACTGAGCGAGGCTGAACAAAGAATCTCTGACTTAGAGGACACTTTAGGCAGCCATACTGATAAAATTGATTCCCTAAACTCTAAGCTCATAAAAGCCCAGTCTAAAATGGAAGATCTAGAGAACCGTGCGAGGCGTAATAACTTCAGGGTAATAGGGGTTCCTGAAGAAAAACAATACGAAGACCATCACCAATTTCTTAACTAAAACACTGCCACAGCTACTTCAAATCCCACAAACTCACCCTCAGATAGTCCTTGAAAGAGCACATAGGCTAGGGTGGCAACTCTCTGAGAAAGAAAACCCCAGACCAAGACCAATTATAGCCAAAACACTTAATTTCCAAGACAAATTCATACTATTACAGTTTTACAAGAAAAAACAACCCATCTTCCTAGGGGAGAATAAAATAATGTTATTCCAAGACTTTTCAGCCGAAACATCAGCAAGGAGGAGGGAGCTAGCCCCAGTTTGCACCAAATTAATAAACCAAGGGTATCGAGCCACCATCATCTACCCAGCTAGAATGAAAATTGTAATAGAGAATCAGACACATTTTTTTGACTCAGCCAGGGAGGCAGAAAATTTTATAAATCAATCATGCACTTCAGGTTCAGGGTTAAGATCTCAGACACCGACTCTCATATAAATGTACCTAATTAAATGCGAGTTAAGGTTCTTTGTCAATATGGCAGTTTTTTTTTTTTAGGGATGGTAAACGAGGCCTCGGGTGGTCCTTGGCTGTGTTTTTGTGGTTTTGGTTGTCCCCCCCTTTCTTTTTCCTTTTTTTTTTTTTTCTTCTCTCTCTTCTTCTCTCTCTTCTTCTCTCTTTTCCCTCATGATAAACTATATGGCCAACATGATAAATAGATTAAAATTGTCCTCTTGGAATATTGGGGGCATTACCTCCCCAATCAAAGACAATAATAGCATTGTTAAGGAAAATCTATACTGACATTGCCTTCATACAGGAAACCCACCTAAAGTCAGAAGAAGTTTTAAAACTCAAATGCTCATGGGTTAAAGAAGTTTTATTTTCACCAAGTAAACAGAGGAGGGGAGGAGTTGCAATTCTGTTAGGGAAAAAGCTAAATTATCAAATCCTTCATACAAAAAACGATTCGGAGGGAAGATTCCTTTTGGTTAAAATCAAAATTGATAAAGTAATATATACACTATGCAACATATATGCCCCGAATGTTTTTAATTGGTCTTTCTGGGAATCACTGCAGGCAGACATAATGACATATAGAGAGGGTTACCTGATAGTCGGAGGGGATTTCAATATGGCACCCCAATATCTGTTAGATAGATTAAGACAACAACCCTTGGATCCTAAAACTAAAAGAGATAATCTCGAGTCAAAATTGTTTAACAGACTTTTTCAAAATCTAGGGGTTAGGGATATCTGGAGGTCACAAAATCCGGACTCGAGAGATTATACATGTCTTTCTAAGGCGCACAAATCACTCTCAAGGATAGACCTTCTTCTTCTAGACGAAGAATTATGTAAAACAAATGTAATAGCTGGAATTCTTCCTATATGTATTTCTGATCACGCCCCCATTTTTCTGGAGTTCCAATACAGCGATCCGTCTATCAGAAGTAATCGGTTTCATTGTCCATCCTACTTAGCTACGGATCTTAAATTTAAGAATTGGGTTAAACTTAAGTTAGAGGAATATATCTCCTTTAATCGGGATTATATCAATCGCCCTACTATCTTTTGGGAAACAGCAAAAGCAGTGATTAGGGGTGAGATTCTGGCATATTGTATTAGGAGGACAAAGAAACTCAAACTCAGGGAGAAGGAATTATTAAAAGCAGTATCTAACACATACAATTGTTATCTTTTACAGAAAACACCCAGAACCTGGGAACGATACACTCAGGCACTGAAAGACAGAGATACCGTTCTTATCTATAAAACATCTCAGAAAGATCTAAGATTCCAAGCTAAACTTTATAGATACGGTAGTAAATCAGGGAAACTACTAGCAAGATTAGTCAAAAAAGATAGAGAGGTCTCCCTAATTGATTCTTTATTTGAAGATGATAAAATAATAACTAAAAGGGAGGATATATCACAGGTGCTTTCATCTTATTATAAGGATTTATATTCTATGAAAAACTCAAATATACCGGCACGCGATGACTTTTGGAGTAAGATTGCATCCCCATCAATATGATCTGACCAGATTGATAATTTAAATCTCCCCATTACAGAAATGGAAGTGTCAAGAGCAATTCAAGATCTATCCTTGAATAAAGCTCCAGGGCCAGATGCCCTCCCCAACGAATTTTATAAAATTGTATCATTAACAATTCTCCCATACTTAACTTCATTATATAACAACATATATACAGAGGGTAACTCTCCCTCGCCTAATTTTGCTGCCTCTTGCACTGTTTTAATTCTAAAGCAAGGCAAAGACCCAAAGAGAAAGGAATCATACAGACCCATCGCCTTGCTTAACTCAGACTATAAGATTCTGACTACTATTTTGGCCTCGAGGCTTCAAACAATTCTCCCTGATGTGATTCTCAACGATCAAGTGGGCTTTATGTCCAAACGTAATTCTTCAGCCAAGGTAAGGGAATTGTTCCTTACTATTGATTATTTCAGAACCAGGGAGGGATTGGGGAGTGGGGGGGAGGGGGGTACCCCTGACCTAGCAGTCATAGCAATAGATGCAGAGAAGGCTTTTGACTCGATTGATCATGATCATTTAATCCATTCTTTACAACAATTCGGTTTTCATGGCAGGTTCCTTAATTTTGTTAATAATCTTTATAAGGTAGCGTCTACAAAAATGTTAATTAATGGTTGGTCCTCTTCAGACATCTGGCTCAAAAGAGGAACTCGTCAGGGGTGCCCTCTCTCTCCCCTCCTCTTCAACATCTCTATTGAACCCTTGGCTATTTGTATTAGGCAACAGTTAGAGGGGATTAGGATTGGTACGGAAGAGCAGAAAATAGCTCTGTATGCCGACGATATCCTTATATATGTCTAAAAGTGCCAGCAATATCCCTAAACTCTTATCTATTATTGAACAGTTTGGTTCTTTCTCTGGGTACAGAGTGAATGCCACAAAATCGAAACTTATGTGGATCAAACTCCCCAAGGAACCCATGCTAAGTATACCTTTCAAAATAGTTTCCGGAGCTTTTAAATATCTAGGGATAATGATCTCTCCTAAACCAGAAAAATGGTATAGTATTAATATTACTCTGGTACTCAATAGAGTTAAGGAGAACTTCAAAAACTGGCAGAATCTCCCCCTCTCTCTGTCGGGTCGCATAGCTCTATATAAAATGGTCTGTCTCCCTAAAATCTTATATGTATTACAGAACACCCCATTGATTATTAGTGGAAGAGACTTGACAATATTTAATATTTCGAAAGAGAGAGAACAGCACTCCATGAGATAGAACAGAAGCTGGAATAACTTCCATGCATGTTCATTTTTATTAAATTCCTCAGGGTGCACGTTCTTTTTGCACACTATGCCCCTTCACAGAGAAAAAATATCCTGAAGCATATCAGTCTGACCCTGCCCAATGACAGTCCAGCGCCGAAATACCAGGCAATTCTTCTCTGAACAAGGGAAGCAACAACCCCAGACGATCGTTTCGGCCTCCTATGGGCCTCGTCAGTGAGGTGCAGTTGTATCTCTCTAAGGGCAAGTGTGCATGGAGTCCACGTCTGGTTTCCCCATTACTCTTAGGGTGACCCAAGAATAATTTGCATAAAAATCGAAAGAGAGAGAACAGCACTCCATGAGATAGAACAGAAGCTGGAATAACTTCCATGCATGTTCATTTTTATTAAATTCCTCAGGGTGCACGTTCTTTTTGCACACTATGCCCCTTCACAGAGAAAAAATATCCTGAAGCATATCAGTCTGACCCTGCCCAATGACAGTCCAGCGCCGAAATACCAGGCAATTCTTCTCTGAACAAGGGAAGCAACAACCCCAGACGATCGTTTCGGCCTCCTATGGGCCTCGTCAGTGAGGTGCAGTTGTATCTCTCTAAGGGCAAGTGTGCATGGAGTCCACGTCTGGTTTCCCCATTACTCTTAGGGTGACCCAAGAATAATTTGCATAAAAATCGAAAGAGAGAGAACAGCACTCCATGAGATTAAATAAAATATTTGTTCCGATCAGCCAATAGAATGCGAGCTCAATCTGATTGGCTGATTGGATCGGCCAATCAGATTGAACTAGATTCTGATTGGCTGATTCCATCAGCCAATCAGAAAATTCCTACCTTAATTCCGATTGGCTGATCCAATCGGAATTCGAGGGACGCCATCTTGGATGACGTCCCTTAAAGGAACCGTCATTCGTCGGGAGACATCGGAAGAAGAGGATGGATCCGCGTCGCCTGCTTCAAGATGGACCCGCTCCGCACCGGATGGAAGAAGATCGAAGATGCCGCTTGGAGAAGATGTTTGCCGGTCCGGATGTCCTCTTCTTGCCGGATAGGAGGAAGACTTTGGACCCTCTTCTGGACTTCTTCAGTGGATGTCTAGCCCCCGCTTGGGTTGGATGAAGATCTTGGAGCCAGGACGGATCGGTGAACCTGGCATGGTGAAGACAAGGTAGGAAGATCATCAGGGGCTTAGTGTTAGGTTTATTTAAGGGTGGTTTGGGTTAGATTAGGGGTATGTGGGTGGTGGGTTGTAATGTTGGGGGGGGGGTATTGTATGTTTTCTTTTACAGGCAAAAGAGCTGAACTTCTTGGGGCATGCCCCGCAAAGGGCCCTGTTCAGGGCTGGTAAGGTAAAAGAGCTTGTAACTTTTTAAATTTAGAATAGGGTAGGGAATTTATTATTTTGGGGGTCTTTGTTATTTTATTAGGGGGCTTAGAGTAGGTGTAATTAGTTTAAAATTGTTGTAATATTTTTCTTATGTTTGTAAATATTTTTTTATTTTCTGTAACTTAGTTCTTTTTTATTTTTTGTACTTTAGCTAGTTTATTTAATTGTAGGTATTTGTAGCAATTGTGTTTATTTAATTTATTGATAGTGTAGTGTTAGGTTAATAGTAGGTAATTGTAGGTAGTTTATTTAATTATTTTATTGATAGGGTAGTGTTAGGTTTAATTATATCTTAGGTTAGGATTTATTTTACAGGTAATTTTGTTATTATTTTAACTAGGTAGCTATTAAATAGTTCTTAACTATTTAATAGCTATTGTACCTGGTTAAAATAAATACCAAGTTGCCTGTAAAATAAATATTAATCCTAAAATAGCTATAATATAATTATAATTTATATTGTAGCTATATTAGGATTTATTTTACAGGTAAGTATTTAGCTTTAAATAGGATTAATTTATTTAATAAGAGTTAATTTATTTCGTTAGATTAAAATTATATTTAAGTTAGGGGGGTGTTAGTGTTAGGGTTAGACTTAGCTTTAGGGGTTAATACATTTATTAGAATAGCGGTGAGCTCCGATCGGAAGATTAGGGGTTAATAATTGAAGGTAGGTGTCGGCGATGTTAGGGAGGGCAGATTAGGGGTTAATACTATTTATGATAGGGTTAGTGAGACGGATTAGGGGTTAATAACTTTATTATAGTAGCGGTGCGGTCCGCTCGGCAGATTAGGGGTTAATAAGTGTAGGCCGGTGTCGGCGACGTTGAGGGGGGCAGATTAGGGGATAATAAATATAATATAGGGGTCGGCGGTGTTAGGGGTAGCAGATTAGGGGTACATAGGGATAACGTAGGTGGCGGCGCTTTGCGGTCGGAAGATTAGGGGTTAATTATTTTAAGTAGCTGGCGGCGATGTTGTGGGGGGCAGATTAGGGGTTAATAAATGTAATATAGGGGTCGGCGGGGTTAGGGGCAGCAGATTAGGGGTACATAAGTATAACGTAGGTGGCGGTCGGAAGATTAGGGGTTAAAATTTTTAATCGAGTTGCGGCGATGTGGGGGGACCTCGGTTTAGGGGTACATAGGTAGTTTATGGGTGTTAGTGTACTTTAGGGTACAGTAGTTAAGAGCTTTATAAACCGGCGTTAGCCAGAAAGCTCTTAACTCCTGCTATTTTCAGGCGGCTGGAATCTTGTCGTTAGAGCTCTAACGCTCACTGCAGAAACGACTCTAAATACCAGCGTTAGAAAGATCCCATTGAAAAGATAGGCTACGCAAATGGCGTAGGGGGATCTGCGGTATGGAAAAGTCGCGGCTGTAAAGTGAGCGTTAGACCCTTTAATCACTGACTCCAAATACCAGCGGGCGGCCAAAACCAGCGTTAGGAGCCTCTAACGCTGGTTTTGACGGCTACCGCCGAACTCCAAATCTAGGCCTAACTTTTTACATTCAACTTGTAATATCAGCACTAATCTGACCATGCTATTTTTTTTACATTGAGCGCAGTTATTTAGTCCCATAATAGGTATAGCTCAGGTAAACCTATTTAACGTGTTGCACCTGCAAATTTTGTTTTATTTTAATCAAAGGCCCAGTCAATTGAGCCATTTGGAGTATGTCTAGCAGGATAGGGAATGTGCCAAACACATAGAAACAAACAGTACATTTAGCTAAGAAATCTCATAATGAGCTGACCTAAGATTTAAAGGAATATTCAAATGGAAAAATAAAATTCTTTGATTTGTTAGATCATTTTATTTTAACATTAGTTCCACATAAGTATGTGTCTTTAATTTAAAAAATAAATAAATAAATAAATATATATATATAAATATATATATATATTAATAGTACTGTCACCAGTATACCTTCTTTCCCTTTAGAAATTGGATAAAAATGGATTAAATGCTTTATTATTGCTAATGTAGCATCTATGAAACATATGGCATACATCAATATTCCCAGTGAAATTGTGCATGGGGTCCAGTGCTGTAAATCTCACATGCAAGTATGCCTAGAGGAATATTCCTGTGGTACACGTGAGTTTTTTTATGGTTCTTGCAGCGACACTCTGCCTTGGGTACTGGTGCTCTGATGCACATGAGAGCTTACTTTATTTTCCTGGTTACTATAGTGATACTAGGCCTGGTGAACTGGCGCTGTGATATATGTGGACTTTGTTTGTTATTCCTTGGTCCCCACACTGACACTGTTTGCGTGGGAGTCAGCGGTGTGGTAGTTCTGTGGGGATGCTCCAAACACACATGTGCCTGCAGCAATCTTTAAAGTTATTGTCTTATTATAACTCCTTACAAGTATTAGGTTTACAAAGCTCTGCCTCTTCACACACTGGGTGCCGCCATCTTGGAGCTTATATTTGTAATGTAACTTTTAAACTGTGCGAAAACTGCAAAAATGTATCAATTCAGCTCTCTTTTTTGCGCGCTAAACTGTAGTGAGAGTGCACAGCTTCTATCACAGAATGCAAAAATATGAGAGCTACAAGATGGCGGCACCCAGTATAAAATGCAGAGCTTTACCAACTGGATTCTGTAATGAGTTCAAATAAGATAACAGCTTTAAAGAGAGCTGCAGGTACAAGAGGGAAAGCAATAGCATGATAAGTATTAACCAAGCTACTTTAGTTGTATCAAGCTTTAAGTTCTAGAACCGCCACTGGGGGGCTCAGGTGTTGTGTTAATGAAAATAATGATCCCACAAGTTTGTGGTAGCTCCTCAAAGGTTGCAGAGTTGAAGCATCCCAGACTGGAGTGATTGACATGCCCTGCTCCAATTGCGTGAGTGCAAGAGGCAGTATTGCACATGCTTATGCAATCAACAGAAGAAGCATATGTCTGTGAACATAAGCAGCTGCTTGGGAACATTGTCCACCTGCATATTCATAAAATGTGAGCCTAGATATGCTTTTCAACAAGAATACCAAGAGAATGGAGTAAATTTGATAACAGAAAAAAAAAAGTCTCTTAAAATGACATGCTCTAGCTGAACCATTAAAGTTTATATTTGACTTTTATGTTTCTCTAATAGCACTAAAGTTGTAAATATTGTAAACCTAAGGGTCAGTAATGTCCAGCAGGGGTCAAAAGGAGCTGAGTTGCATCCATGCTTGATAAATCACTAAAAACAATTATTCAGATTGTCCTTGATGGTGTCTCTTTAGATGAACCTTGGTTTGAAGGTTTATAAGATATCAAAAAGAATGTTCTAATTGTTGACTCAATTCTCCAGATAGCACTAGTCATCATTTTCTTTCCTTTTATACAAATAGATTTGAATTTATCATGGCTTTTGCCTGCCTAAGGCATCTCATTTTCACTGAGTCAGTATTTCAATTTGTTTTAAATGTAAAATGTATCTAGGTAAAGGAAGCAAAACATTCTATTAAGAATGCTTAAAGTAATGAAAATTGTAAAGCAAGCGCCTTGGATGAAGGTGCTATAAAAATGTAAGTAAAATATAAAAAACAGCAAATCACGGTTTGAGTATGTTAGAATCTCTGGGATTAAAATCACAGCATAAAACTTTTTGGAATTAATTAATGCTAATATTACTTATATAGAGAGATTTTCTCCTAAAGAAAATTTGCTAAGTGCTCTACAGTTATTAATTTAAATCAAATAACATCCAACAGTATGTAAAATATGTATGCTGATAAAAAATGTAATCAACATATGGAAATTAAGATATATTATGAGTTACTGTGATTTAATCAAATGGTCTAAAAGTTAATTTGGACACCTTGAGATTTAGAGGTATATTTAAGAAATGTCTTGCGGACCTGTCTCATCTGACCGTTTTGAAATGGCCGCCTGACCCCTCCTTCTCTGACGTCTCCCATAAGCTCCCACTAGTACAGGATCCTTTCCTCTCGTCCCTGCGCGCTCCTGTGTCTCCCTTCATTCAGTGAGACACTCATATGGCAATTTCAGCTCTCTAGCTGTTCATACCCGGCACTCACTGCCTCTCATCCATGCTGTGCGCTGTGTGTTACAGAGAATGAGAGGCAGTGAGTGCCGGGCAGGCGGCGATGTGATGTGGGTCTGTGCCCTATAATTGTGTATGACTAATAGACAGATTAACATCCGGCATATTAGCTGAGTGATTACTAGCACTGAACAGATATGTAGAGCATTCACTTGCCGGTGGGCTTGGAGTCCAATAAGCTGCTTACACCTGTCAAAGAAGCAGCTTGCACACATCTGATGGACGAATCCGGATTGCGTGTCTGTCCAGGCAATGGCGCTACTACGCACAAAGGATGTCAGGAGAGGCTTAAGGAATGAATGCTGTGGCAGCAAAATCTATGCTTTGGTGCTAGTGCGAGTGTGATCACACAGTACTGGGACACCGGGCGCCTTAGACAAGCTGATCGCCAACATAATAGGCACTTAGGCAGAAATAAGTTTGTGGATTAATTAGCAATGGAGAACCTGACACCCAGAAAAAGAAAGTGCAGCTGCTTCTTTGACAGGTGTAGAGACAGTAAGGCACATTTTTTATTCTAGGTGCTCATGGGGGGTCACTCAAAATTTCTTTGGTAATTAAAATCGGTTCCCCTGCTATTTCCTATGGGAAGCCTCTTCATGGCAGCACTAGAACAGCTTAAATAAAATTAATGTTGTACCTAGTGCCATTGCTACAAGACAGAAGGGGAGACACTTCATAGTGTAACACAGCACATATTGGAAAATAATATTACAAATATAGGAATTCACTCACAAGGAAGATGGGTACAACCAGTACCAAACAGGCAGGTTGACGCTTCGGAGACACTTGACTGACTCGCAAACCCGTCTCCGTGTCCCACTGCAAGGTCAGTCAAATGCTCCCTACTACTTTATAGATTCCAGACACGATCCGGCAGGGAAACCCAAGAAAAATCCTGAACGTTACAGATATCCGCCTTAGATAGGGCTATTTATAATATAACATATTTTTAAATATTTGTTTTTGTCTCTATCCTCCCATCTCCTTCCTATTCTCTCTTCTTGTCTCTATTCTTCTCCCACTCTCTCTTTCTTTTTTTATGTTGCAAGAATCAATCAACTAAGAATGACATTGCTGTATCTTTATTGAATTGTGGAACCTTTTAACTACATGAACAAGTTAACAATTTTTTTGTTGCATACATGAGTTTATTCATTGGCTTGTTAAATGGGCTGCTTGTTTATTGTATTTCTGATCATTGTAAAAAAATAAAAAAAATTGCTAATTTTAGCTTTTATTTAAAACAAATGCTCATGTTTAGTCAGCAAAATAACAAAATTTTAATTTTTTATTTTAAATTGACATAAGAAGCTGTTGAAAAATATAGGCAGGCTATAAACATAGGTAAAGTATACAGAGGTAGCAGATGGGTGGGCAGAGGTCCCTGCACATACTGGAAGAGCCCTCTACCCACTCATCTGGTGCATAATTTGCCTCTTTAATGCTACCTTTGTATATTATACCTATGTTTATAGCCCTAAAAAATCTGTTGGCATGCTACAAATATATTAATAATAAAAATAAATAATACCCAAAAATGTTGTATCTTTTGTTAAAATTAAGCTTACTGCATAGAAAATAATGCAGTGGTTAAAACTGAAAAAACTCAAACTCTTTACAAAAATAAATTTAAATATTATCTGATCAATCCCAAACTCATCAACTGATTTATCTACGAGAATTCCGTAGACTTTAATGGTGATTTTCTGTTGAAAACCAATACATTTTTTTTTTTAATTTGTGATAGACCCCCCTATGTTAAATATTAAATATATATCAATGTTCACAATTAAAATATTCTCCAGAACACTATCGAGCTATCATAATTTTTTTTCCAAATTATTTCAAACACCATTTAAAAATTTACTTATCTGTTTTATTTAAAAATAAAATAAATACTGAAAAATTCAGAAGAAAATGTGGTTGAAGACCAATATGATGAAAATCAGTAGTGGGAAACATGTATAAGGAAATAAGGCATTGTATTAATGTCTATACAAAAGAAAACAAATTCATGAGTAAGTGTACAGTTTTATTAAAAAGCATTCATGTCAAACAAATCTAATTAGTTTCTGAGAGTAAATAGGAACTTAGATAAAAGCAATTCAGTCTGAAGTTTGTGCAGGCTTTTGATACAGTACCACATGGGAAATTATATTTCAAAATTAAGAGGCTGGAAATTGCTGGAAATATTAGAACATAGATGATTAACTGATTAACTGTTTGAAAGATAGTGAAAATATATTTGTAAATAAATAATATAAAAATAGATAAATTCTTAAACTGACTAAAACGGAGGTCTGTTTGTACTGGTGTTGAGTCATAGTTCTTTGTATTATCTTTATCAATGACCTGGATAAGGAATATAATAGCAGTGTTTTCTAATTTGCTTCTAAATTATAAAAACAAATTAATTAAGAACAGAATGTATATACTCCTCAAGTAAATGTGCACAAATGGTAAATATGGGCTGAGCAATGGAAAATAATATTTAACATTGATAACTGAAAATTAAAGGGACAGTCAAGTCAAAATTTTACTTTCATAATTCAGATAGGTGAAAATAATTTTTAACAACTTTTCAATTTGCTAAATGTGAACAATATTTTTATTTGCACACTTTCTGAGGCACCAGCTCCTACTGAGCATGTGAAAGATTCACAAAATATACGTATATGCATTTTTGTGATTGGTTGATGGCTGTCACATGATGCATTAGTAAGGAAAAAGTAACAAACTGACATTTAAAATTTAAACGAAGTGCGTCTGCATTGTCTTTTTATTGTGCATATATTAATTATACAATTTGACTGTGTTTAGTGGTTCTTTAAGCAGTTGGGAAGAAGAAAAGAAATAACACAACTGCCTACAATTTAAATGGAGCAAAACATGGACAAGTGAGGAACTGAAAGCTACTTAAGGATTGAAGACTCATAAAAAGAGAACCACGAGGCTCATAAATTATTAAAATACACAAAAGGGTACTTTTGTCCCTGTATATCTAGATCTATCTAATGTATGTGTTATTAATGTACTGTAGCTTGGAAGAACTCATGGATGACTTATTCCTGACTATTTACCACCTGGATGCTCTATCAATTTATCAAAATCAAGGTCCTGAGAAGCATCCCCCAGAAAGTCATCACACTAGTCTACATTGTGAAGGGAATATCATGCTAAAATAATATTGATAACTTGCTAGGAAGAGTAATATTGGGCCCACCTTTTCCTTAGATATAAAAACAGGGATTGCTGTACTTTATGGATCAGGTTCACCTAAGTTCCATTGTAGTTTACCCATTTGGCTGGGATCATTAACGATGGGCACGAGCAACAAAGCCTTACACCCATACCCCATGTTAAAATAAATAGTGACATAATGCATACTGCATATTTTCTTGACCATGTCAATATAAATAAGTTGTTGTATTTCATTAAATATAACATCACATTTGTGTTTTTGTGTTTGTTATATATTTATTATATGAATGTACACCATTTGTTACACTTCTCATTTTCTTCTTTATTATTTGTCTGCTTTAATTTCTAAGCATAAATTTGAATTTAGTAGAGTTTGAATTTAAAGGTCTTTTACACCGTATACACCATTGAGTGAAAGGAAATTATCTTCTGGCAGCTCATTCTCAGCAATAGCTATTAACAGGAAGAAAAAGCTTGCACTAGTACAGTATGTCATGTAGATAAGGAGCAACTGAAATGTCCTGATTCTTAGCACTGGCAAGATTTCATTCAATATGGGTGGTTAACGGGCAACATTTTTAAGATATGCAAAACTCAGGAACTGAAAGTAATCTTTTTGTAAAGGGATGTGCAGCTAAGAATCCTAGAGGTCTATACTAGCCATAAACTGACCCTTTGGATGAAGGGTAAAAACAGTAAGAAATGTTCACATTATACAAAGGGGAACCCTGACCAACATGTTTAGGGATGTTAAATCCAGGACAGGACTGTAAATCCCTTTGGACAGTGAACCGATAGGGGTAAAAACTCCTGACCCTGAGGTTACACAGGGATTAATGTATTTCCAAAACCTTATAAAAAGGCTGCCGCCTCAGAAGAATCTTTGGCAACATGAGATAGGACCGCTGGTCAATAAGAAGGAAGCTGCTTCAAAGAGAACAAAACCCTCAACCTCTTGAAGGACAAAGAGAATTACTCTGGAGATCCAAATTATTTTTCCTGATGAATCCAAAAATATAAACTTATGTCATGTATGGATTTAATAAACCTTGTACAATTATCAGCTGTAGTATACATGTACCTACTGAAGCATTTGCACATATTTATACTGTCATGTAGCTTTACGGACTAGAGGAGCAGCACATATAGATCAACAGGTACACATGCAGACACTGTGCATTAATCATGAATATTTTCATGGACCATGTACATTGTGTATTTACTTTTTAAGTATATGCAGCAAATGGATGAGCATACATATAAATTAACCATACAAAAGGTATAAAAGAGACACCAATAGACCTTATATCTAAAGGATCTCCACTGTATATCTCTAGAGGGGTATATACTATAGAATTCTGTACACTAATAGCATAGGACATGTCATTTCTTGCATATCTACAGACAAAAGAATTCTGCCTATGTAAAAATGATTTTTGTGCGGCTGAACATGCAATGCACAGCTCTTAGCAATTTGTATATTTTCAATACTGTACAGAACCTGCATGATGTACATTACCGCAAATAATATTCCAAAGAGCATGAAATGTATAACAGTATATAAAATGCAGACTGACATGAAAAAAACAACAACTGTTAACTAGTAATAGCACCATATGTCATTATGTTGCAGCTGAAATGTATGCAAAGTTTGAGGTATACAGACATCCCAACCTGCAAAAACTCATTTCAGGGAGGTGGCTTCTCCCGCTACTGCGCCGCCACCAGCCCCCCTCCACCCAGTTATATATTGGACACCTTGAAACTCTAAATAAGATAAAGACTAATCATTAAAGTAGCTTCCCACTGTAGCATGGATCCATGTAGATTTTATTTCTAAGATTATTTTTAATATTGTAGATTTTTTAGCTGTTATTTTATTGTATTTTATTGTACCATTTGACTCCAACTGTCTTAATTATGTCTTATTAAAATTGTACATTTATCTAGATAGTAAGCCTTTTCAGCTTATTAGCGCTCCCTCCCACTCCATTCTGTAGCTTCCCACTAAAGTCACATTTAAAAAAGTAGCTTTATTGCACAACCACATACAGCAAACCTATTTTCCAGTGATCGTACGCTTGTTGAATAAATAAATATTTTAGAATACGAAGTTTAATTACGTGCAGTAAATAAGGTAGTATTTGTGTTTATTTTATTAAAATCAGTGGGGGCTTTTTGGTTACTGATGCTTTGAGGGTTCTATAACGTCCCAGCAACTAAAGTCATCGTTAAAGAAATACTATTCCGGATTTGGGCCACATTGGATCATGGTACTTGGAGTCTCAGGGAGATTGCATTCCATTTGCTGGCATCAGGGAGTCGCTATTACAATCAGGGAGACTCCCTGAAATTCAGGGAGAGTTGGGATGTCTGGGTATACAAACCTTATGGCATAGTGGAATATATTTACAAAATAAACATATATCTGCAGAAACTGACTTCTCAATAGAGATATCAGTGGGGGACAGAGCCATTTTGTTCCAGTTTTCACTTATATAAACTCTGAATTGCTTCACTGTGTGAGGGAGTTTCAACTTAGTGTAGAGGGCTCTCTAGCAGGTATTGTCTGTACTAATACTTATATACAGTGTCATTGCATACTTTATTATGACTGTTCTATAATTTAAAGGGACATGAAACCCCAAAATATTCTTTCATCATTCAGATAGAGCTTATCATTTTTAGTAAAAGTTTTTAAATTTATTTCTGTTATCAAATTTGCACTATTCTCATGGCATTCTTTGATGAAGGGCATACCTAGATAGGTAGCGTCACGTCTGGAGCAGTTGCCATCTAGTGCTCATGCAATTGTATAACATTATCTTGTAAAATTGCTGCCATATTGCTACAAAAATGTGCATGCATCTGAACCTACCTACCTTATTTTCAACAAAGTATACCATGAGAACAAAATACATTTTTTAAACTTTTACATTCTATCTGAATCTATCGCAATCTATTTAAATCTATCTAAATATATGTATCTGAATCTATGGAAATCTAGTTATCTATCTATATCTATCTATCTATCTATCTATCTATCTATCTATCTATCTATCTATCTATATCTATTTATCTATCTAGACTGGAAATTTCCACTAGTCTTAAATGACTAAGAAATTGCAGAGGAAACATTTGTGGCATTTTCCCTATCTTTAAGATTGAGTGGACTAGTCACTTTTTCCATCTGGACTAGTCACTTTTTCCATCTGGACTAGTCACTTTTTCCATCTGGACTAGTCACTTTTTTCACCTAACAAGTAAATTATATAGCTAAAATGGTTGTGTTTCAGAAAATGAATTCTGAACTTTGTAAACTACGTTTTTTTCTTGTCTGATAGTTGGCAGTATGGTGAGACAGTGCCAACTATAAATTCATTTAATTTCCACGTGATAATTATTTTTCTTTTATAATTAACTCATTATGTCATAATTCTGCCCCAGAATATACATATTGATGAGGATGATCAGTCAGTCACACAAGCGCAACAGAGAGACACACAAAAAACTGGTTGTATTAGAACATGAGTTAGTACTACTCACTGATATGAGCAGCAACATTACTTCAAGGCTTCAACCATGTTACTGGCCAGTCATATTGTTTTCATATCTCCATTCACAACACATTTATATCTTCCTTAAAGGGACATTATACACTCATTTTTTCTTTGCATATATGTTTTGTAGATTATCTATTTATATAGTTCATAAAGTTTTATTTAAAAAAAATGTATAGTTTTGCTTATTTTTAAAGTCTAAAGTCCTAGAAAAACTAGTTTTCGATCGCCTAACACACTTCCTATCCTCCAACTCACTGCTTGACCCCCTGCAATCTGGCTTCCGTCCCCAACACTCAACTGAGACTGCCCTCACCAAGGTTACGAAGATCTTCTTTCTGCTAAAAACAATGGCCACTATTCTATACTTATCTTACTTGACCTGTCTGCTGCCTTTGACACTGTTGACCATCCCCTCCTCTTACGGACTCTCAGCTCCCTTGGACTCTGTGACATTGCCCTCTCCTGGATCCACTCTTATCTCTCTAATAGATCCTTTTCTGTCTCATTTGCTGGTGACTCATCCTCTCCACTGCCTCTGTCTGTTGGAGTACCTCAAGGCTCTGTTCTAAGCCCTCTACTCTTCTCTATTTATACTTCCTCGCTGGGTCAACTTATTAGTAGCTATGGCTTCAACTATCACCTCTATGCTGATGATACTCAGATCTACCTATCCACTCCTGCACTCTCTCCGTCTGTCCTTTCCCACATCAGCAGCTGCTTATCTGGCATTTCTTCCTGGATGGCCTCTCACCACCTAAAAATCAACATGTCCAAGACTGAGCTTCTTCTAATCCCCCCAACTAATTCTACTCCAGTTTCTAACTTTACTATCACTGTCGGTGACACCACTATCTCCCCATCACCCCAAGTCCGCTGCCTTGGAGTTACACTCGACTCCAATCTGTCCTTCATACCCCACATCCAATCGCTCTCTTCATCCTGTCGCAACCACCTACGCAATATCTCCAAAATCCGTCCTTTTCTGAGCGCTGAAACTACTAAACAGCTAATCCATTCCCTAGTAATTTCCCGGCTTGACTACTGTAACAACCTACTAACTGGCCTTCCTCTCTCCCGCCTCTCCCCCCTTCAATCCATCCTAAATGCCTCTGCTAGGCTAATCCACCTCTCCCGACGCTCTGTATCTGCCGCACCCCTCTGTGAGTCCCTTCACTGGCTCCCCATTCACAGCAGAATTAAATTCAAAATTCTCACTTTGACCTACAAAGCCCTTACCAATGCAGCCCCCCCATACCTGTCCTCACTCATCAACAAATATACTCCAGCCCGTCCCCTAAGATCCAACAACGATCTACTCCTTGCCTCTTCTACCATCACCTCCTCTCATGCTAGACTACAGGACTTCTCTCGTGCGGCACCAACCTTCTGGAACGCACTTCCTCGTGCTGTCAGACTTTCCCCCAACCTCTCCTCCTTTAAACGCTCCCTAAAGACCTTCTTGTTCAGGGAAGCCTATAACCAAATCAGTAACTAATGAATTCCACTTGCCTAATAGTTGCCCTCATCTAACTTCACACTAACATCACTCCCACCTTTGCAGTCCCCACCTCCTGTTTCTCACCCTCCTACCCATTTAGATTGTAAGTTCCCACGGGAACAGGGCTCCCAATTCCTCCTGTATTTGTTTGTTAAATTTTGTCTGGTGTCTCATATTGTACTGTCCTTTTATCTTTGTTACCTATGAACAGCGCTGCGGAATCTGTTGGCGCTTTATAAATAAAGAATAATAATAAAATAATAATAAATAACATTGCTCTGATTTTCAGACTCCTAACCAAGCCCCAAAGTTTTATGTGAATACCATCAGCTACCTTCTCCATCTTGCTCCTGTTTGTGTAAAAGGTCTTTTCATATGCAAAAGAAGGGGGAGGGGGTGGGCTTTCCAGCTACCTTTTCAACAGAGCTAAACTGAGAGCTTCTAAGTAAGTCTTTAAACCGTTTTATACTGGATTTTTATATCAGTATCTGGGCATCTTGTTCTTTATACATGCAGTTATATCAAAATTAGTGTATACTGTCCCTTTAAGACAACAAGAATATTAAAAATGGTTTCAGGGTGACAAACAAGTATTGGGCATACTGACAATGATATCTCTTGAGTGAAAGCACCGCTATAACATCAAGTGAATCAAGCTCAGTATTTTAAATATTCAGATATGGACTTGAGATCAGTTTGCTTTTGGAATCTGTCACATACATTTTATTATGAAAGTAAGATAAGTAAAAAAATACAGTTCCTACTATGGGGATGGTATTTTTAATACAGTAAAATCTAAACCGTTCATTTTTAATTTTACATGTGACAAAAAAAAATACTTTAAAACTTTGAAGTTATGCAATTCATGTAAGGTGAAACAATTTTGAATTATTTTACTTTTTTTTTATTTATCTTTTTTTATTTGAGGTTCATTTAAAGGCATACAACATTGCATAAATAAATTCTTAGGTCACATGAAATAAAATATCATTTTTACAAGGAATACCGACACCAAAAATTGGATTATAAAAAAAAAAACACAAAGTTGATAATATATGTACCATGTGAACATTATATAAATGGAATGCCTGTCACCTAGGAACCTTCTAAATGATACAGTAGGACTCCTTCGGGCCCTCTATTTGAGCAAAAGAAGGTGATTTCAAACCTAGGAGACCACTTATGGATCTCAAATGATAAACCTCCTTTTTATAATGCTTTATGTTATGCATAACAAATAAACTTAAACCATTTTCTTGTAACTCAATAGGTCACTATTGGACCTAACTGAAATATTAACTCAAGGTAGGAGAGAAAGATTATTTAGTATGTTCAATATGTAGGTAATGAAAGTTATAATAAGGGTTGCGGCATAGGCAAGAAAAGCTGCATATGTAGTTCTCCTTAACAAGGAGACACATTATAGGTTGGGGGGGGGGGGAGGTGAGTATATATATGTAGTAAGTTATATGAATTAAATAAGCAAGTTATAGCCATATGGAGCGATATTGCTTGATATAATAATACATGGGTATAGGAGACCATGAGGAAATGTTAGGAAGAAATGGGTTGTATATGAGACCAATATTTTGTCCAGCGCAGTAGGGCTATGTGTGCCATGTTCCCAGACTAGTAGCAATACAAAACTAGAGGTATGAGGGTTAGAGGTGAAGTTTTGATTTGCAATATGCAATGACCCCTGCCTCCAATTTGGTTATGATAAGATACGTAGTTCCTATTCAAACAGGGGAGAAAATATTGTGTATTTGTGTAAGATCATGGTAAACTATTGCCTGGAGGCTTAAAATAAGTACATTTCAACAACCTGTCTATTTGGAGAGTATCATGAGCGACCGATTGGCTATTAAATACAAGACTAGAGAGTGCTGATTTTCACGTAAGGCCTATATTACATCTAGCAGGGTAGGACCCGACCGTCCAAACTTAAAAATTAGATACAATTTCCTTAACCCTGATTTATAGAAGACGAAAACATACAAGCTGACTTGCAAGTATATAGATCTCTAAATGTTGATTAACTGAGCAGTATTCAAAGCAAGGGCCAGCCTCATTTTATGTATCAAAGCCTAGCAACCTCTTAAAAGTGATTAGGGATTCTAAGAAAAAAATAAAAATCTAAATTTTAGGTATATGAATGTTACAGCAAAAAATAAGATTGCCACGGGGCATGGGCCCTATGCCCAGCGGCAGTAACTGTAAAATCACTTCAATCCCACTCAGGCACTATTTATAGGCAGTAGGCATATAGGTTACTCAGTAATAAGCATGTAATTGTTATTCGCATTTAGTAGGACAACAATAAATATATACACCAGAGAAAGAGTGTGGCTGAAAGTTGACGCTACTTTTAATGTGTGCCCTATTCATAGAATCATGTCAGGTATTATGATTAGGCTTTACGTGTTAGGTACTAAACTGCTGATAATGTGTGGGTAAAACAAAGTTGTCGTCATTATATACATTAGTGAAATGCTAACAGCCTGCTGGGGGGACGCCAGCAAGCAAACATTTTCCTCTGTGTTTAAGACTGCTCAATTGTAAAATATAATTACTTAACTCAGTGCCAATAATTTAACGGTCTAAAAATTAGGTAGCCTACAGATAGATATTAATGTTAAAGGAGAATTATGTGCTGAAAGAAGGCTTAGCAAACTGTAATCTTATATATCTCAGGGATATAAGTATTGTCATCTTTGAGTATATAAGCCAGTAGATCAGCTTGAACTTGCTTTCCAAACCCCTGCAGTTCAAATGAAGATAGGAGCATATCTAAAACAAAACTAAATAACTATATTAATCTATGAGAAGATAAGAGGGACACCCCTGACTCATTTAATTGTAGTGTCACAAAACTATAAATAGCCTTAAACCCTCCATTGAATATGTGTGGGTATAACTACACTATATTGAGTGAGTCTGTACGTTATAGGAATAAGGCAAGTGGAAGAAGTGGCCACCTACTGTGTCTGGGCCAAGCCATCCAGACATTTCAATGCAAAATCAGGAGCTATAATGAGCGGTTAAATAATGGGAGGCATGAGTATAGTTACATTGTGAAGTCTTTGTAGGTGCCAGGCCATAGTGTGACAAGAAAAACACGAAGCTCAGTAAAACGGTAAACCAATACATAGCAGCAAAACATAGTAGTACCTAGCATATATCAGCTACAAAAGAAAAAAAAGAGCGAGACAAAAGAAAAGTGTAACCATAGAATGTTCTGAGAAGAGTTGCAGTAAAACAGTTCAGTGCAGCAGCGGCAGCAGTTCTTCCCAGCTAACCAAAATTATCCCACTCCTACTCGCCAAGCTTGGTATTGTCCTGCAGTTTGTTGGAAGTGAAAGAGGAGTAAGCTGATCGGCCAAAACGGGGCTCCGGGCCATTGAAAGTCCTGGGACACAGGTGCGATCTCCATTGCACGGTTCTGAAGTGAGTGTCGGATTTTCAGGTGTATGAGAGACCTTTGTGACCGCAGCATAGAGGTATGGAGAGGAACTATCTGGTCCTGATCGTTGCTACGGTTGGCCACGCACATGGGTCCGTTTGTAATACAGCATGGTGCTGGTTGCGGTCTCTGAGGGAATAGCTCTGTAGCGGGTCGAGGGCGCCCCCTTTGCAAATTTAGCGGCTCCGTTTCAGAGGCCATTCTGGGTTGAGCTCTCATGTCCTTTATAGGGAGTAGCATGTGAGCACTCTCCTTCTCTTGCTTCATATTTCTCCTGCCCACAGTGGCGGTGCCGCAAGGCACATCCAAAGGTTCAGGCACCATTATGCCTGAGTGCTCAAATGTCACCCAGTACCCTTCCAATAGATCGCTGATCGCCGCAAGGAGCTGCATCGCCGTGTCCATGGCGAGGCCCTCCTGCGGAGACATTCTTGCCTTTGTTAGGGTGTCAGATGTCGAATATCACTCGTTGTTCAGGCTCACCATAGGGGCAAATATGGCCGCTCTCGATATCCCTGGCTAACAAGGTAGATGAGAAAGTGAGATAGATACTTGCCAGGATCGTCCCTCTGCTTAGCTTTGCAATGTGCAGGTTCCTTAACCTCTTAGGTCTCAACACCAATTGATTAGATAAGTCCGAGCGGTCGCAAGAATTGGATTTTATATAGAAAGTTTCTGGAGCTATTGCGATGTGCGACCGCTCAGTCTGACAGTGGGCTCCTCCCCCGAATTATTTGACTTTTAGTTGAAATAATTTTTATTATTATTATTATAAGCATTTTACAACCTGAGATATACAACAACACGAGGATGAAGAAAAGAGCGATTATAGTTACAATATCTGTCAGTATCATTTCACATGCATATTCATTACATCACAAAATCAGTCAGTACTCTGGAGCACTCAGCTATTAAGTCCAGGTGATCATGAATCACTGGAGACCAATATACTCGGAATTGTTGTCTTCTGTGGTCGGATTTCTAATTGTCTCTTAGCACACATGACCACATAAGTAGTTAGTAATACTTAAAAAAAAAAAAAGGGTAAAATATTAAACCAAAGAGAAAATAAAAAGAAAGAAAAAGGGAACAAAAACTTAAAAAACATATACAATTAAGAAAAACATTTCTAAACTGTTAAAACTTTGTTTGTCTTATCAATCGGTAATGCCTATTTTTGACACATAATTCAATGCTTGAAGTAGAAGGTGTAGCTATGGACGGTATCTAAATAAAGCAATACAGAATGTTATTTTTGTCGAGCAGAGCTGGAGAGGGTGATCTTGCAACCGTTCCCTAACCTCGAGTCTCCCCCCTTTTATCCTGTCTTATAAATACTTCTAGTCCCCATCCTACTCTCTCCTCCTCCTATCCCTCATAATCCAGTAAAACCAGACTTTCTGGAAACTTTCCCTTGTCCCCAAAATCAGAGAGGCCTGCTCTGACATGGAGTATGTAGCTTCAATTTTGTCCAGTATCTCAGTCCAAGCCGGGACCCCTGCCTTCCAGTGCCTAGCTACACATATCCTAGTAGCTGTACAAAGCGTTTTTATAAAGGTATTAATAGCTGAGTTATATGTTGGGATATGTTCATTCAGTAGGGCTTGCGCCATAGAAAGATTAATGTCTTCTGATAATATAGAACTCAACAAGGACGAGAGTTCTGACCATATCGGTTGGACCCTGGGACAGTCCCACCACATGTGGATATATGTGCCTACTTCCTGACATCCTCTATAGCAGTGGTTGGAGGAGCCCCGTGAGTAATGAGAGGTCTGAGTCGGGGTCAAGTACCACCTGAAAGTCGACTTGATACAATTTTCCTTGAAGTCGGCACTAATCATACCTCTACCTGAGTCTCGAGTTATGGCTATCCAGTCTTCCGCTGTTAAGTCGGTCCCTAAATCTTTCACCCATCTGTCTACTAAAGGGGGTCTTGTATTATATCTCGCTTTTTGTATAGCTATATACAAGCAGGAAATCGTTTTTTTATCTCTTTGTTTATTAATTATAAAGTGTTCCAGTGGTGTTAGTCCTCTTGTGAGGGGGAGATGTAGGTATCTATGTATTGCGGATAAGATTTGTAGGTATATGAACCAATGAAGTCTATGGGGGTCTAATCTGTCTTGTGCCTGTTTAAACGTAATAAGTTTCCCTTCTGACAAAAAATCTGCCACCCTATAGAGCCCCTTATTTTCCCATTTTCCTATTTGTATCTGTAACTCGCTCGGGAGTAGTGTCATAATCGGTCTTGTCACCGAGTCTATAGGTAGCAACTGGAGAGATTCAGTCAGCTCTGTCCAAGATTTCACGAGTCCCTAAAGGCTGATAGATTGGTTTCGGGAGTGGGGTGTCCTTTGGGGGTGTTCCACAGTAAAACAGATGATTTATTGTTCCCCTCTATGTCAGCTTCTATTGTTGTCCATACTATTTCATCGGACCCTTTGTTTAATAGTAGGTCCTGAGCTAGCCTAGCTGCCTGGTAATAATCCATTAAGTTCGGTACGCCTACCCCCCCTACTGTTTTATGTTGCTGCAAAGTCTTGGAGGCTATCCTAGCTAATTTATTACCACTCAAAAACCTCGTTATGTCCTGTTGTAATCTCAGTAAATCCGGGGCTGGGATCTTAATAGGTAGGGCTCTAAAAAGGTAGAGTATCTTCGGTAGAATCGTCATTTTAATGGCCGAGAGGCGACCAAACCACGAAAATTGTTTGCTTTTCCATTTATGTAAATCTGATCTAATTCTTTTAAATAATGGAATATAATTTAATTTGAACAGATCCTTATAGTCATGTGATAATTTAACTCCTAAATACTGTATCGCCCTTTTTGCCCAAGTCAGTGTGAAGTTTATATCTATTAATTTACGAGTATGATCCGGGAGAGCTATGGGCAATCCTTCACATTTATCCAGGTTAACTTTGTAACCTGAAATATCAGAAAACTCCTGAAGAGTATTATATAAATGTGGTAACGAAGTCAAGGGTTTTGTTAGGGTCAGAAGAATGTCGTCCGCGAAAAGCGAGAGTTTGTATTCTTTTTTTTGATCTTGACTCCATGTATGTCTGGAGAAAGCCTAATCTTTGCCGCTAAGGGCTCTAGACATAGTGCAAAAATTACCTCCCCGGATTTCGATGGGGCTTGATTGATACCCCGCTGCTCTTGCCACTGCCGTAGGTGAGGAGTAAATGTTTCTAATAGCTTTCATAAAGGGGCCCTTAAGTCCGTATCCTCCTAATACCTCGAACGTATAGTCCCAGTCCACTCTGTCGAATGCCTTCTCCGCGTCCAAAGAGAGGAGCAGAGAAGGCGTTTTGGTCCTTTCCAAGTAGTCAGTCAAGTCCACAGTCCTTCTAACATTGTCGGATGCTTCTCTATCCATAATGAATCCTACCTGGTCCGGGTGGACCAGAGAGGATAGGTGTATTTTTAACCTATTAGCCAAAATTTTGGTAAAGATGTTTATGTCCTGGTTTATTAGTGAGATAGGGCGATAGCTTTGGCATAGCTTAGAATTTTTACCTGGTTTAGGGATGACCACTATCCTGGCATGTAGAATATCTAGGGGTATGTTCCTTCCTGACATTATATCATTACAAAATTTGAGTAGATGTGGAATTAGCGCCTTCTTAAATAACCTATAATACTCTCCCGTAAACCCATCTGGGCCTGCGGCTTTACCTGGTTTTAGATGTTTAATTGCGTCTAAGATTTCATTCGGTGTGATGTCTGCGTTTAGTTTCTTTAAGGCTTCATTATCAATTAGGGGGAGATGGGCCTCTTTTAGGAATCGTTCCCTAAGTGTCTTAGTCTGTTCCGCTGGGTTGGTTTTCTTTCCGTCGTATAAAGCTTGATAGTATCTAGCGAAAGTGTCTGTAATTTCCTGTGGGTTTGATGTGGATGGGCCTTCGACTGTCTGAATGGAGGGGATTGTAAAAGATCTAATTTTTTCTTGTAACTTATGAGCCAAATACTTATCTGGCTTATTGGAATAAATATAATAATGGGCTCTTAATCTCTGGGAAGCCCTGAGGGAGGAAGCTGACATAATCTCAGACAGTTCCCGTCTTTTCTCTTGAAGAAGTTTGAATGTTTTTGTGGAGGAAGTACGTTGGTGTTGTGTAGTCAAAGTATTTATCTCTGCCTGTAATTGATCTGTTCTTAGTCGTGCAGCTTTATTATGTGCGGCTTTGGCTTTAATAAGTAGGCCTCTGATGAATGGTTTATGTGCAGCCCAAGTGAAGAGCGGGTTAGCGGTGGAGTCTGTATTTATGGACCAGTACTCAGTCAGGGCCTTTAACAGCGAATCTTGAGTGGCCTGGTTTTTAAGTTTGTTCGGGTCAAATGTCCAAGATCGACTGTTATTCTGTCCAACAATCCCAGAAACTTTAACACTTACTATAGAGTGGTCGGACCATGCACACGCATGTATAGAAGAGGTCTGTAAATTAGGTATGAGTATTTTTTTTTTTTTAAATTTTTATTTATATCCAACACTGTATACAGGATCACAAAACAATACATGTAAATGCGCCACGCAGGGCTTAGTATCATACACTGAGTAAAAAATTGAAAATCCGGCACATTTTAGTAGGTACTGTATAGACATAAAGACAGTTCTTGTTGGTATGCTTTCCTTATACGTTACTAAGAGATCAATAACTTTCGCACGAGAAGTATTTGCATACAGAATTGGGATTTTTCCTTTTTTATAACATAACAAACTAAACAACAATTAATAGACACACAGACAAAACAAAACCAAAATGAAACGAAACAAAAAGGCTTTAGCCCTGCTAGTTGAGCGGATGATATAATTTAAATGTAGAGGTCGTGAGCTATATCTAGTCTCTGTATGAGGTTAAATATATGATTGCATACAATCAAGCAAGAAAGATATTTGAGCGTGTGTTATGTAGAATTATTTAAGGAGATAGTACAGCAGTGAGCCTGAAAATGACACCCCTCACGCCGCTGGATATACCCAGGTACACAGCATACACAAACACATGTAAACTTCAGGATATACTGATTGACTAGTTAAACCATTCCCATGGCCCCCACCACGACCAAGGCCGTACTGGGGATATACAGTTAAGTTAGCAAATACCTTATAAGTTATTCGAGTTGATGCTTGAAATAATGTAGGGAGTACTTGCTATATCCTTGCATGATGACATTGTCAGAAGCCCAATTGGACATATGATAGGTCGGTACGAGTTGAGCTATAAGTGACTTAGGTTTAAAAGAGGCGTAGTGACCCCCCTATGAGTATGAACGTGCATGTCCCGGGCTGCTTTTGGAGAAATGGCCATAGTTTTACAGGTATTATAAATGGTGTCAACCTTCGTGTCATCATATTAACAAGTGTGGTTATAGTGATAAAATGATGGCATGACTTGCAAGCTATCTCAGCAAGGGCACAGCAAAAACAAAGTAAAACGACAGGGACATAGACAGACATAACCAACAACAAGACAACCATAACACATAACCAAACAGCGAAACCAAACATTATTGTCCCCATAACCATCCCCGCCCATGTTGCCAGTCAGGGAGTGAGCTAAATGTTTGTGGTAACGTTAGAATTTCCTTACTGGAGTCTACAACAGCTCTAGTCTCATTAGCTAAGCAGGTGCTGACATATTTTAAGTGTAGGGCTTATTTACTATGCCTGGACATTATATATGGTTAAATCTATGACTGTATTCGATCAAGGATGTTAATTATACAGGCGTGTGTAATGTAGTAATATCACAAGGGTTAACACAGTGGTGTAATTGAAAGTTGCATCCCCACAGATTTGAACACACATGGATACAAAACATGAACAAGCACATTCACACGAGATGGTGCCTTAAATAAAATAGTGAACATCTGCTGTACTATTACCCGCCCTTCAAACAGTTAACATAATCAAATAACAGGGAGCATTCGTGTTATCACATTTATAGGCACAGTGATATTGATAAGATGACGGCTTGATTTGCAGGTTATCTCAGCAAGAGCAATCGGGTCATCCCAGCTAAGGTGCAACGAACAGTCAAGCCCACACTAGATATACACAGTGTCTCTGTCTCTAATGCATCCCCTCATGTATGTCCCACACAGCGACTACAGGCAGTTCAAACAGTCGATAATCAAGGCGGTGTCCCATCCCGCAATCAAGGCGTTCAAACAGTCAGCCAGCCAATACCCCCCTGCTCTGCTGCAAAAGTCAATACAACTTTGGACATACGTTCACATGAATTCAAGTTCTAAGATATGCCCCATGATACCGTACGAGTCAGTCCGGGAGGGGGGGGGGGGAAGACATCAGCCGATGCCTCTTGCTCTGCGGGTGCGTTTAGGTGCTTCTAAGGGACAACGGTCAGACAACCACTGCCCTTGGTGTGTAGGACAGCATGGGAGAGGTGATTCATTCGCCAACAGCTGCACACATAGCCGCGCCCTCTGTGAATGCGGTGTATCTGCCAGCAATTCCATTGTAGGTGTTAGCATTAGCTGAGTCACTTGCGGTTGTAATCTTCGATGTACCCCCCTATCATGTTGCTGGTTTATAGCTTGCGAGATAGCTTTGTTTAAGGATTGTTGGGAGAAAGAATAAATGTCAGAATCATTACACAGTAGGGGCCTGCTGTTCGCCGTTGTGTCTTTCATGTCTGTAGTGGCTTCCTCCTCCCTGAGCTGTGCTGCGGGGTATTGAGCTGATGCAAGTGAGTTATGTGATGGAGACCCCATCCGCCACCCCTGGAATCTCTCAGTATGTTCCGCTGGAATCATGCAGTCCCTCTCATTGCTTTGGCGCCTTTTTGAAGAGAAAATAGGTCTTGTATAGAAGTTATAAAGTCTTGTGTAGGGAGAACCGGATCAACAGGATAGGTCTCCATTGTTGCTTCCATAGCTTCTGTTGCGACAACCGGGGGCTAGGGCCGATGGTACGCCCTACACTAGTAGATTTTCGACTGGCGAGAACCAGGACACGGTCACCCAGTAAGAAATAGGCAGTGGGGGTTGAATGATCGCCTTGGAGCAAGAAAAACAGCAGATTTTTAGAGTTATAGAGCGGAGCTCTTGCTGTTTGCTTCCACTCGATAGTCCCACCCACCGGAAGTCTCCAGGTATGAGTATTTGACTAAGGTATACATAATCTAGTCTGGAGTATGTCTTGTGAGCAAAAGAGTAGAATGTAGAGTCCGTAGTCACCCCATAAAGTGATTCCCATGAATATATCACATTGTGGGCCGCTAATGCTCGTGTGATCGATCTAACCTTTGCATTGTGGTGTCTCTGTTTATGGGTTAGTCCGGTGGGTCTATCTGATTCGATGATTTGAATGGGCAAATTAAAATCCCCACCCAAAAATATTCTAGATTGAGACCACTGAGTAAGCATCTGGGCCACCTGTCCAAGAAATAGGTCTTGCTTTTCATTTGGGGCATAAATGTTACATAATGTGACCTCCTTCCCTTGAATCGACCCCCTAACTATCAAATATCTACCTTCTCCATCCCTCAAGACTTCCTCTGTGACAAAGTTTAGTGAATGATGTATTAGTATAGAGACCCCCCTTTTTTTGCTATCTGTTACTGAATGGTAGTGTTGGGGGAATTGTTTAGACCAATATTTGGGGATAATAGAGCTGGTGAAGTGTGTCTCTTGTAGGAATATCAAATTAGCTTTTAACCTATCATATTGGGACATGGCTGTTCTGCGCTTAATATCTGAGTTGAGACCCCTAGCGTTGTGTGAAATAAGGTGTATGGTGTTAGTCATTCTTATCTTACCCCGGTGTTATAGTGAATCCGACTCCATCTCTCAAGGCCCCTCTGGAGCTCCAGATGCTGATCTATCCCCCCCCCCCAGCTCTGCTGATCTTGACCTTCTTTCTGAGTGGTAAGGCAAATACAAGCATTGTTAAGCATTAAGACAAAATAACAACAAAAAGAAAAACATAAACTAATTAATAAAACTGATACAACTTCAGTTAAGTAAATACAATTCTCCATCTCCCTTTAAAGGGGGGTAAAAAAAAAAGAAAAACAGGGGGGGGGGAATTTACCAAAGAGCACCGCGAGACATCGCCTCGTGGCAAATATCATATAACCTTAAGCCAGATAACCTACTGTAACATTCCTTATTCTCCCTTCTCCCCTCTTTGGAAAAAGAGAGGAAAAATCCTCCAAAAAGAGAAAAAAGAGAGGGGTCAGAAGGGAGAAAAACATAACAGAATAACATTGCAATTGTATTATAACAGCAACAGCAAACCTACAAACATTTTGTAATTATTAAACTAAACCTTCGCCTCCAAACCACCTATCACTGGCAAGTCATATTATTTCTCACATAGGGGTGTATATGTAATTATTGAGGTGTCATAGCGTCCAGATCCCCTCAGAGAGAAGGCTGGGAGCATCTCGTCTTTTAACCTATCCTTGAGAGTTCCAGCTCTGGTGTTGTAAGAGATAAAAAGAAATATTGAGTATATACATTACCAGCCAACTCCCCCTGTTGTATAGATAGAGCTACTCTCCATCTCCAGATCAAAACAGGGAGGACATTTCATGAGTATACCCCTTGTAGAAATGTAGGGGTATCTGTAAAGGAGAAAAAGAACAGGCAATGTAAGCTTTATTCAGGTCTTAGTGCCTCTCTTCGGCACCTTAGACCATCTCTGATTCTGTGGAATGGTTGCCTTGTGCTTTTTCTGGGGTTCCTCCTCAGAAGGTGCATTGGAGGGAATATCCGGTACTTCCAGCCGAAGCCTCTTGCAGACCTCTGGTATCTCTGAAATGTCTCTGAGCATGATGGATCTGCCCTCAAACTGGATCTGAAGGCCAAATGGGAAAGTCCACCTATAGATGATCTGGTGTTTTCTTAATAAAGAAGTCAACGGTCTCAGCATACTTCTTCTTTGCAGTGTGCGCAGGCATAGATCTTGAAAAAATTGAATAATAGACCCCTGGAACTTGAAGGTCGGATGTTTCTGTGCTGCTGATAATATTTCTTCTTTCTCAGGGAATCTAAACATCTTGAGAATCACATCTCTTGGCGGGGCGTCATCCTTGGGTTTAGCTCGTAGTGATCTGTGGGCTCTCTCCATCTGGAAATTTCCCATCATCTGCAATTCCAGTGATAGCCTGGAATAATTGGCGTAGGTAATTTGGCAGCTCCGAGGAGGATACTGATTCTGGAATCCCCTTGATCCTCAAGTTGCTTCTTCTGCTCCTGTTTCCAATATCCTCCAATTTATCCTCTATATCAGATATTAGTTGTTGTTGGGAGTTGATTTGCTGATTTAATGCCGAAATTTCTTCTGAAGTGGAGTTCTCAGTCTCCTCTATAGCTGCTACTCTGTTGCCCAGATCTAACATGTATGATTTGATCTCTGCTAGGTTATTTGTAATGGAAGTTTGAAAGCTATCAATCTTGTCCCAAAGTTTTTCAAAATTTGAGTTGCGCTGCGGAATCTGTTGGCGCTCTACAAATAACCGATAATAATATCTTGTTTTGAGACAAGTAGTTTCAGATCAGCTTTGGTGACCGGTGTAGTGTCTCCCTCTGCTGACCGATAGTCCGAATCTGAGCCCCCATCCTCCTCCACAATAGGATGCTGCAGCTCTGCTACTTTCTCCCCCTTGGATTTAAAAAAGAGGCTGGGGACCTGCGCTTTGCTTGACGCTAGCAGCTTATTTTGTTTCCTGGCCGACATTTTATAGTGTGGAGCAGTGATGGAGAATGTCTCCCACCTAATAAGAGTAGATTGATGTGTTATCAGTATGCTTGCAAACAATTCAGAAAAGTCTCTCCAATAGTAAAGTGTTGTTAAGTTAAGAAGTAGATCCGCTGTTAACTGTTTAGCTGGTCATTTGTTGTTATAGTGACTTTTAGATGGCAGCTGTCACATCCTTTATGTGCTAAGTATTAATGGTGCCTAACTAAAAAGTCTTCAGTCCATTTGGTGGCTTTGTATATCCCCTAGATGGTGCTTATAACAACCACGTGGCCTTACAGCTTCGCTTCAGAGACCGGAGATCTTGCAACAAAAAGTTTTATCTAAGTAGCTTATATTTACTGCCATTTTGCCGTATATGTATGTGGCAATTTCTGCTTTCGCTTTTAGTGTGTCTTTGAGTTCCCTTATTAGCTGAGCCTCTGCTCCGATTAAGGCCTGTATGCGTTATGAAGCGATAATGGCTGCGGGCTTTATCTAAAGTTTGCCACCGCTGTTTGTTATTCGCCCAGCTTGCGACTCTCCTACCTACTCCTCACCTCAAGCAACTGATCCTCATGTCTGCCCTTAGTACATGGGTCCGGCTCCGTAGTTGGCTGTGTAGCAGTGTAGTGCAGTGCCGCGTGTCTAAGATGGCGGCTGTTAGATGTTAGTGCCGTTCTTAAACTGGCCTTTCCCCATCAGCTCCCTAGCTCAAATCCACTTCTTGGGGCAGTTCCAGCCTCCGGTATGTCAGGCTACTCCTCTGATAACTTTTGCAGTCACCAAGCTCAAGTTTTGCAAGAGATCTGTGGCGATGTCTCACGGAGCTAAGGAATCAGACCTCCATCTCTGTGCGGCTCTAGGCTCCGCCCCCAATTATTTGACTTTTAAGTTATATTGTATAGGGATTATGTCTATATATATATATATATATGTGCACCCTTTTTTTGTTTTCAGTTTGTTTGGATTTGAAAGCTTGCATTGTGTGGCTGTTTTAGGGTCTCAGGTATTGGAGAGGACCTTGACGTGGTACCTGAGCTTGTCCCATTTGGCCAGATGCGGTGACTAACCTTTCCATTTTTGCTTTTAAATCTTAGCTGAGAGCTTGTAAGTGAGTGCTGGGTTTTCCCTGTGTGTTGTATTAATTTGTTTTGTAATTTTCACAATGGTTCTTGCACCCAGACCTGTCTGGGGTTAACTGCTTGTGGCTCTGGGGACAGCACAGCTTCCTGTGAGTGCCAGTGGCACCCAGGGCTGAGCATGTTGCAGGGTCATAGGATGTGTACCCGGTCCGGTATGAGAGTGCAGTTCCCTTCCGTGTTTTGTATATGTCTAGGGTGATTACATATTCCTGTGCACCCTTTTTTTGTTTTCAGTTTGTTTGGATTTGAAAGCTTGCATTGTGTGGCTGTTTTAGGGTCTCAGGTATTGGAGAGGACCTTGACGTGGTACCTGAGCTTGTCCCATTTGGCCAGATGCGGTGACTAACCTTTCCATTTTTGCTTTTAAATCTTAGCTGAGAGCTTGTAAGTGAGTGCTGGGTTTTCCCTGTGTGTTGTATTAATTTGTTTTGTAATTTTCCCTATGGTTCTTGCACCCAGACCTGTCTGGGGTTTACTGCTTGTGGCTCTGGGGACAGCACAGCTTCCTGTGAGTGCCAGTGGCACCCAGGGCTGAGCATGTTGCAGGGTCATAGGATGTGTACCCGGTCCGGTATGAGAGTGCAGTTCCCTTCCGTGTTTTGTATATGTCTAGGGTGATTACATATTCCTGTGCACCCTTTTTTTGTTTTCAGTTTTTTTGGATTTGAAAGCTTGCATTGTGTGGCTGTTTTAGGGTCTCAGGTATTGGAGAGGACCTTGACGTGGTACCTGAGCTTGTCCCATTTGGCCAGATGCGGTGACTAACCTTTCAATTTTTGCTTTTAAATCTTAGCTGAGAGCTTGTAAGTGAGTGCTTGGTTTTCCCTGTGTGTTGTATTAATTTGTTTTGTAATTTTCCCTATGGTTCTTGCACCCAGACCTGTCTGGGGTTAACTGCTTGTGGCTCTGGGGACAGCACAGCTTCCTGTGAGTGCCAGTGGCACCCAGGGCTGAGCATGTTGCAGGGTCATAGGATGTGTACCCGGTCCGGTATGAGAGTGCAGTTCCCTTCCGTGTTTTGTATATATATATATATATATATATATATATATATAGTTTAAAAAATGTCTTTATTGATATCCATAAAATATGTACTGTGAGTAGTCACAGAAATGAAATTCAATATCACAGCCTTCAAGCTGACGAAGTGCTGTAACAGCACGAAACATGTTGGTTTGTTTGATATTGAGCTACTAGGCTGACACGCTTGAAGGCTGTGATATTGTATTTAATTTCTGTGACTACTCACAGTACATATTTTACGGATATCAATAAAGACATTTTTAAACCTTTATTCTCTGTCCATTTCCTGCTGGAATCTTTCCACCGGTGTGGAAGTACTTTGATCTTATCATTTTTTGGCGGTTTGTCCTGGCACTTTACCGCTTCCAGCAGCCCTACAAGCACTCTCTCTCACTGGACGCACCACATAGTGGCTACACCACCGGAGGAACATCTTTCCAATATTTGGATGCCTGTGACATACTGCATCCAAAGACGCTAGTGATTGCAGAAAGAGGAAAATACTCGGCCCCTGCATTTAGAAGAAGGGTGAGTGAGTGTTTTGTTTTGCTGTGTTTATATTTGGACTTGCAATACTAATTACAGACCTCTTTGCCACATGTACAGACTGTGGAATTAGTTTATACAAATACAGAAGTTCTTGGTGTTGCAAAGAAATAGGGGCAACAGGCGCTATTGGAACTTTATATTTTCTTTATACACGTTTACTATACCTGTTTAGCCTCTGAAGAAAAGCAGCACCTCGATTTAAAAAAAGTTGCCAAATATATTATCTATTCCCTCAAGCTTGCATACGATATATATACAAGTTAACTTCAGGGATATTGTTCAGCTTTTTTTCCTATTTTTTTTACATATATATATATATATATATATATATATATAGAATAGCTTTTTGGTTCAAATTTTATTTAAATATATATTTTTTTACACTTAGTGTGATGTTCTATATTAAAAATGTATACATCTATTGGTAATGAACTGTTACGTATTTGCCTTATCTGTTGTATTTGCGGTAATATGCAGCCATTGGCGGATGCTTCTTGATCTTATCGTAGACAGCTAACGGACTGACAGCGGCACTTGTGGATACAAGATCTATATACAAAGAGTGTATACTTGACTGCAAGTTACCGATGGCGCATGCGCGCAATAGCTGAATACGACTAGACCAGGAGTGCAGACTGCCTGACCTAATTAACTAAAGACAACAGGTGTGCTGCAACACAGGTAAGCATACGTAACAGGAAGTAATACATGTTTAAAAGAACCAAGTGTTTTATTGTGTGTAAGTCCCTGACGAAGTGCCTCCGGGCAGGAAACGCGTCGGACGTTTCATTCTTTGTGCTCCCTCCCGAGCTTGTATGTACCTGGGCTTCACCTTGACTTTCAATAAAGTCGGCCTTTATTTGCAATTTTTGCGGCTGTTTGTGTTTTCCTTGTAGCGGATCCTCTTATCAGTATTCAAGCTTTACTTACAAGAGACTGAGGAGTGTCTCTATTTCCGATTACAAGGAGCCTCACCATCCACGTAGAGACATATAACGGACATAAGGTAATTTTCTCACCATCCACGAAGAGACATACAACGGACACCAGGTAATCTTTTGAATATACTAAGATACCGCTTTTTCACTGTCCACACTATTTACACCTCAAGTCAGGAGTTAAATGTTCTCTATTTATCAGTGGATTATATACGAGCAGATTTGCACTTATACTGTTACATTGTTTGGAGTATTACCTGTATCTGAACTACAAATTACAGCATACTGTGTATTTGAGTGCAATGCAATTATAGAGTGTCTGAGTGCGACCAATAAAGTATCAGAAATTAACAGGGCTTTTTGAGCTCAAATTGTTTTACTCCCAGCACACAGTTCACCTATCACACAATGGCTGACACAAATTATACTGACCGCAAAGCAAAGTTCAATTTACTCATGCAAGGTACCGGCTCGGGAGGTGAGTATCCTGACAATCTAAGTTCCTTATTTGTTCTGAGAGAGAAAAAAGAGGTTAAGGAATTGAAACTGTGGTGGGATATGGAATTTCTTAAACTATATATACAGGAAGAAAAAATCCCGAGGGGCCTCAGGATGAAGAAATATCCGGCCTATGCATCACAGCGTCCGGACTTTATGTCCGAGTGGAATAACACACTGAGCCAATGTTCACTCACTTTGATGAAACAGCTCTTGAAAGATAAAGAAGAAGAGCATAATACAACTTGTGCAGAGTTATCAGAAATAAAAGAGAATTGTAAACAATTTGAAAGTGATAAAAAGTACAAGGACTATGAGACCCAGCTGAAAACAACTATCAGCACACTGGATGACGAGCTGACAGAAACTAAGATGAAAAAATACAATCGGGACAGCAAAGATTATGAGTTGAATATTGTCTACAGCTGGAATGTAACCAGACGAAATTCCAGAAGTAAAAATAAGCGGAGGAATGAGGATAAAAAAGTGACCTTTTCCAGCTTTGAGGATGACACGGGTGATGAGAGTCCAAGAGCCTCTACTCCCATACAAGATAAAGATGATTCAGAGTCAGAGGAACAATCTGTTAAACCGAAGAAAAATTTGAGTCATAAATCTATCACTGGGCTGTTATCAAGAGGAAGCAGTAACACTAAGGGGGAGAAACCGCATACCCCAAAGAATGGGGCAATAACGGAAGAACGGAATAACGGAAGAAACAATGACCACCCCGGCTAGATATCCTAGCAGGAAACAAGTAAAAAACAAGAACGCAGCAGCACCAAAAAATAACAACCAATGATAACTAGGGAAGATAGAAGTCTGACTACTCCACTTAACCAGGAGAAGATTACCAGCCGAAAAGAGGTAATGGAAGATCTAAATGTGGTGAATCTATCATCTTTAGTATTGAGCAAGGCGGAAGAAGCAGTGCTTTCCAAAGGATTGGGATTTGCACCAAGCAGGAACTTTGACCTTTTTCAAACGTTAATAGACTTTAATAGGTTCACCCGTAAACTTACCTTAAAAAGACATTTTTCCCTAATGAGTACCCAGGATGGAGAAGAGACGGGCGATGATATAGCAGAAGACTTCAATGGAACTGGCATGATCAGTGAACCAGTGGGAGCTAGCACTGGGGACATTAATATGGACATTTTTGATTTTTCTGATCAATGTCAATCTGTTGACCTATTAAAATTAGAGAGTGAGAGTACACGATTCAATGCAAATGATCTCAGAATCCCTAAAATTAATTATAAAAATACTAATAAGAATTTTTACCCGATACAAATGAGAGGGGATTTGGTAGATGTATTTCAAGGTCTAGTAGAACAAGATCTTTACTTATTGGCTAAGGATGTAAATATTGAGTCCAGTAAGAAAAGAGGGTCTTCAATCAGTAACCTTACAATAAAGGAACAGAAAGTTTTAAAGAAATTGCAAAACAATAACAAGTTGGTCATACTAAATTCAGACAAGGGAGGGAGTGTAGTAGTGCAAAATAGGTCCCAATATACTCAGGAAGCACTAAGACAGTTGAGTGATGTAGAAACATATCGTAAAATTACATTCAATCCAATGATGAAGTTCACTCAAGAATTAGAAAGGTTTCTGAAATGTTATGTAGGGAAAGGTATCATCACACCACAAACGGCAGAAAGTTTGAAAGTAGACTTTCCAGTGACACCGGTCTTTAAACATCTGCCGAAAATACATAAGTCTATGATTGCTCCCCCAGGACGCCCAATTATTTCAGGAATTGGGTCACTGGGGGAGAGACTGGGAGCCTACATTGACACTATACTTCAACCCATAGTCCAGATCACCCCTGCATATGTGAGGGATACGAAACACGTTTTACGATTACTAGACACTATGGATATAAGTGAGGGAGACATCTTACTAACGATAGATGTAGCCTCGCTATATTCTTGCATCCCGCACCTTCAGGGACTAAAGTCTTTGGAACAAATGTTAGAACTATATACAGACTTTGATGGCAGATTTATAGAATTCGTATGTGAGGGGGTGAGATTTTTGCTAACCCACAATTGCTTTTCATTTGAAGGAGACTATTATGTTCAAAACCAAGGTACGGCCATGGGAGCGAAGTTCGCTCCCTCATATGCGAATCTATACTTAACGGATTACGAACTTAGAAAAATTTTCTGTGACGGTAACCCTTTTAAATCAAATATTAAAATGTACCGCAGGTTTATCGATGATCTGATAATTATTTGGAGAGGGGGAGTAGAATTAATTGAAGAGTTCATGGTATATCTGAACCATAATGACCAGAATTTAAAATTCACTTACACTGTGTCAGACACTAGTATATCCTTCCTAGACATTGAATTAGTATTAGATTTTGATTTGCAAAAGATTACCACATCAACTTTCAGAAAATCTACCTCAGGGAACACCATACTTCGGGCTGATTCCCATCATCCTACCCATTTAAAGAGGGCAATCCCTAAGGGGCAATATATGCGTTTTAGACGAAACTGCACCCATTTAGATGTGTATAGGGAACAAGCTGCTTCACTATCTGAACGTCTTGTCATTAGAGGATATGATAGAACTACCCTTTTACAAACCAGCAAAGCAGTAGAAATAATGAGTAGGGAAGAACTATTGAGGGACAGTAATAAGAATCGTAAGAAAAGAAATGCTCAACATCTTAATAGGTCAGAAGGCCCTATTACATTCACCACCAATTATAGCAAGCAGTTTGAACAAATAAATCGTATTATAAGGAAGTATATACCAGTTTTGGAGAAAGACACTCTCCTTCAAGAGGTGGTAAGGAAACAGGGAATCAGATGTGTCAGTAAAAGAGCTAAGACAATCGGTAATCAATTAACGAGGGATTTCTCAAAAAAACAGGTAACCACATGGTTACAAAGTCAGACTGGGTTCTTCAAGTGTAAAAGAATACCATGTAAAAGTTGTGATTTTGTCATCTCAGGTGATTCTTTCAAATCTACTGTCACTGGTAAAACCTTTGAAATTAGACATAGAATGACTTGTCATTCTAATTTTGTGGTTTATCTAATTACATGCAATCTGTGCCACAAACAATATGTAGGTAGAACCACAAGACTGCTCAAAGATCGAATCCGAGAACACCTGTTATCCATTAAACAAGACCCTCCGAAAACTCCCATAGCAAAACATTTTGTGGCACACTTTAATACCATGGGAATACCTATTAATGATATTAATATAGGCACAGTGTTAGGGTTTCAAGGTATCGATACAGCTATCAAAAGTGTTATAGGAGGTGATAGGGTGGCTGCACTAAACAGGAAAGAGGCCTTTTGGATCTTCAATCTATCCACAGGAGTCCCACTTGGAATAAATAAAATTACAGATCTTAGATACTTTGTAGACTAAGGTAATCTGACAAACGTAGTTTAGAAATAGTAAATATGATCTAACCACCCGCCCCATACAACATCTAAGATAGGGATTGCAGCAGATGTTGGTACAGCAATCTGATGATTCCGGATCTCCAAAACTTCAAATTCCCCATGAGTGTGACCATCCATAACTATACCTTGTAGAAAGGAAGTTAGTATATATACACAACCCAAGAAAATTAATAATGATGAGTAATATATAGCCTTATAAGTAGAGAATTTATACTATTTAAAGAGGACATTGATGTATAGGAGGTATACAACATATACATCGATTTCCTCAGTAGTAAGATAAGATAGTTACCAACTATAATATTGTCTCTAATAAGAAAATCACAATTAACTTTTAATTTTGATTTTAATTTTTATTAGTGAGTAGATTAGTCACGTTAATGTTAATATTTATTCACATTTATTTGTTAGTTTATAGTTTTAAATCACACACTAATTGCAACAGTTAGTATAGTGAGTGTTTATGAATCACGGAAGTTCACTACACACAATAATAATGAATATAATGATAATAAGACATTATTAAATTATTACATTATCAACAACACTTTAGGCACCAAGATCACTAAATGTTATTATTATTTTAATCATTAATTTTATTTCATTCTTAGTCACAAGAACAAGGGTATAGAATGAAACAGATTCTAAACAGAGTCAGTTACTATATTAAGCAACAGCATACACAGACACGCAGTTCACTCAATTTCAAGAGATATGCTAGAATTGAAATTAAAGGCTATATATTTATATTTATATTTATATTATTTGGGTTGTGAATCAGGAGGAATAATGATTGGAATAACAATATATACAATACAGTTTAAAACCATATACATACACAGGTATACTGAGTTAAACCAATCAAGAAGGATACTGAATAACTCCACTTTTCTGATGAAATATTTACAATATAAAATAGAAGGTCATGAGATGAAATGACAAACAAAATAAAAATAAAATAAAGTAAAATAAAATAATATACTTATAATTAGGTAGAATTATATATAATTCGTAGTTAAGTTTCATAAATGGGGAATTTTTGGATATCTGAATATCCATATATAGATATACACTTATTATATGGTTCAGCTTCCGATCCCAGGATCTCCTTTTCCCTCTCAGTGCATGATCTAATAGATTTGTGAAATATTATCAAGTAACATGAGAACAGACTTAGATGTCAGGCAAAGAATAGCTTTTTGGTTCAAATTTTATTTAAATATATATTTTTTTACACTTAGTGTGATGTTCTATATTAAAAATGTATACATCTATTGGTAATGAACTGTTACGTATTTGCCTTATCTGTTGTATTTGCGATAATATGCAGCCATTGGCGGATGCTTCTTGATCTTATCGTAGACAGCTAACGGACTGACAGCGGCACTTGTGGATACAAGATCTATATACAAAGAGTGTATACTTGACTGTAAGTTACCGATGGCGCATGCGCGCAATAGCTGAATACGACTAGACTAGGAGTGCAGACTGCCTGACCTAATTAACTAAAGACAACAGGTGTGCTGCAACACAGGTAAGCATACGTAACAGGAAGTAATACATGTTTAAAAGAACCAAGTGTTTTATTGTGTGTAAGTCCCTGACGAAGTGCCTCCGGGCAGGAAACGCGTCGGACGTTTCATTCTTTGTGCTCCCTCCCGAGCTTGTATGTACCTGGGCTTCACCTTGACTTTCAATAAAGTCGGCCTTTATTTGCAATTTTTGCGGCTGTTTGTGTTTTCCTTGTAGCGGATCCTCTTATCAGTATATATATATATATATATATATATACACATTGCCGGCCCTAGCCATTGCGGGGCCCAATGCAGGATGACAAAACAGCTTTTAAAATGGAAAATAAATAAATAAATAATTTAAGGTAATGCACAACATTATATATATATATATATATATATATATATATATATATATATATATATAAACATAAATCCACTAATGCGGATCACTATAACATTGTATATATTGCAATATACCATTTGTACTATTGGAATAACTGTTTATGTATATAATGAAGAATTATGCTGACAATTAGGAACAGTTGAGTTGAACTGGGCCATATTTTTATGTGTTTTCTTATGATAACAAGAACATTACAGAGACGCCAGGGCCGGCCCTAGCAAGTGCAGGCCCGGGGCCTCTACCCAGAACAAAAAATACTTAAAAGAAATGGGGCAATGCACTGTACCAAACAAACACACAGATATAATCCACACATATCCACACACTGTGTCAGACAAATACACAGGTGTACACACAACACACACACACCACAGCCCACACACACACACCACAGCCCCCCCCACACACACACAGCCCACACACACACACACCGCCCACACACACACACACACACAGCCCACACACACACACACAGCCCCCCCCCCACACACACAGCCCACACACACAGCCCACACACACACACACACACACACAGCCCACACACACACACGCAATAAATAAATAAAATAAATGGTGCCCCAGCAATAAAATGATGCCCCATCTCCCCTGATATAAAATGATGCCCCCCTGAAATAAAATGATACCCCAACAAAAATATGATGTCCTCAGCCCCCCAGCAATAAAATGAATCCCCCTGCAATAAAATGATGCCCCAGCCCCTGCAATAAAATGAAGCCCCCCCTGCAATAAAACGAAGCACAGTCCCCCTGCAATAAAATGATGCCCCAGCCCCCTGCACAAAAATTATGCCCCCAGCAATAAAATGATGCCCAGTCCTCCTGCAATAAAATGATGCCCCGTCCCCACTGCAATAAATGATGCCTCTAGCAATAAAATGAAGCCCCCCTGCAATAAAATAATGCCCAGTCCCCCTGCAATTAAATGATGCCCCCAGCCCCCCTGCAATAAATGATTACCCCAGCCCCACTGCAATGATGCCCCCAGCAATAAAATGATGCCCAGTCCCCCTGCAATAAAATGATGCCCCATCCCCACTGCAATAAAATGAAGCCCCCAGCAATAAAATGAGACCCCCTGCAATAAAATAATGCCCCCAGCCCCCCTACAAAAAATGATGCCCCATCTTCCCTGCAATAAAATGATGCCCCCAGCCCCTGCAATAAATTGATGCCCCCAACAAAAATATGATGCCCCCAGCACCCCTGCAATAAAATGAATCCCCCTGCAATAAAATGATGCCCCAGCCCCTGCAATAAAATGAAGCCCCCCTGCAATAAAACGAAGCACAGTCCCCCTGCAATAAAATTATGCCCCAGCCCCCTGCACAAAAATTATGCCCCCAGCAATAAAATGATGCCCAGTCCTCCTGCAATAAAATGATGCCCCGTTCCCACTGCAATAAATGATGCCTCTAGCAATAAAATGAAGCCCCCCTGCAATAAAATAATGCCCAGTCCCCCTGCAATAAAATGATGCCCCCAGCCCCCCTGCAATAAATGATTACCCCAGCCCCACTGCAATGATGCCCCCAGCAATAAAATGATGCCCAGTCCCCCTGCAATAAAATGATGCCCCATCCCCACTGCAATAAAATGAAGCCCCCAGCAATAAAATGAGACACCCTGCAATAAAATAATGCCCCCAGCCCCCCTGCAAAAAATGATGCCCCATCTTCCCTGCAATAAAATGAAGCCCCCAGTCCCCCTGCAATAAAATGATGCTCCAGCCCACTGCAATAAAATGATGCCCCCAGCAATACAATGAAGCCCCCCTGCATTAAAATGATGCCCAGCCCCCCTGCAATAAGATGATGCCCCTGCAATAAGATGATGCCCCCAGCCCCCCCTGCAATAAATGATTACCCCAGCCCCACTGCAATGATGCCCCCAGCAATAAAATGATGCCCAGTCCCCCTGCAATGAAATTTTGCCCCATCCCCACTGCAATAAAATGATGCCCCCAGCAATAAAATGAAACCCCCTGCAATAAAATAATGCCCTGTCCCCCTGCAATAAAATGATGCCCCCAGCCCCCCTGCAAAAATAATGATGCCCCAGCAACAAAATGATGCCCCAGTTCCCTGCAATAAAATAATGCCCCAGCAATAAATGATGCCCCCAGCAATAAATGATGCCCCCAGCAATAAAATGAAGCCCCCAGCCCCAATGCAATAAAATGACGCCCCAGCCCCACTGCAATAAAATGATGCCCCCAGTCCCCCTGCAATAAAATGATGCCCCCAGTCCCCCTGTAATAAAATGATGTCCCATCCCCACAGCAATAAAATGATGCCCCATCCCCACTGCAATAAAATGATGCCGCCAGCCCTGCCCCCTGCAATAAAATGATTCCCCCAACAAAAATATGATGCCCCCAGGACCCCTGCAATAAATGATGCAATCAGCAATAAAATTAAGCCCCCAGTCCCCCTGCAATAAAATGATGCCCCCAGCCCCACTGCCATAAAATGAAGCCCCCTGCAATAAAAATATGCCCCCAGGCCCCCCTGCAAAAAAATTATGCCCCCAGCACAAAAATGATGCCCCAGCAATAAAATTATGTCTCATCTCCCCTACAATAAAATTATACCCCCAACAAAAATATTATGCCCCCAGCAATAAAATGATTTCCCCAGCCCCCAACAATAAAATGAATCCCCCCCGTAATAAAATTATGCCCCATCCCCCCTTCAATTGCCCCCAGCAAAAAAATGAAGCAACAGTCCACCTGCAATAAAATTATACCCCAGCCCCATGCAATAAAATTATGCCCAGGCCCCAGCCCACCATAATTAAAATGTGGCACTGCACTAGTCACACTCAGGAGGTCAGATGTAGTCAGTGAACTACTTCAACACCAATAACTATCTTCCTCTGTCCTGGTCACACACACTCCCAGCAACTCAGTTGTAGTAATTATAGAATGCACTGAGTACACCTAGTTTTGTTACTGTATTCACATCACACTGACTGATGCTATTTCCTTTTCCTTCTTTGTTTCTTTCATATAAATGGTAACAGTAAACAACAGGAGTGTGGTGTCTGTTTATAATTGATATGACATATTTAGTTATAATGTTATTTTAATTAATTAATTGAGGTCATATTAATACATTTCCCAATATATTTTCTTATATCATATAATTTGCATTATGGTGGTTTATTAGTTGAAATAATACAACACATGGCCGCAACAAAAGCATGGGCATAATTTATAGAACAAGTCAAATACTGCCTAATGTGTTTGTAAGTGTAACAGCAGCAATAACCGGAGGCTTTGCCTAAGGTTTCCTGACCATTGTGCATAGGTAAAAAGCACCCAAGGCTCCTTTCTGTCTATTGAATGGAATCTATAGACAGTCTGAAATATCCATCTGAAATTGCACACATAAGTCAAGATTATTTTGCATCACTATTATGGATTATTAACAAGATTTAAAGTGTAGACAATTACTGAATGATCTGCTTCTCAGTGATGTACATATGTAATAAAGGAGCACCCATTTTAATAATTTGTACACAAAAATATTGTATAGTAACTTGGAAGATCTTTGTTATTGATTTCAAAGCAATTCTGCTAAATAAGAAAAATTTCCATATCAGTCTGAACATAAACAATACTTCTAAGGTGGCAAATAATTTGACATTTCTTTATCCAGGAGAAACTGATTCCTAAAATTTTAGCTGTCTTGGCCAAAGTATTTAAAATGGTTGCTGATGTGTTCCAGCCTGTATATAGGACTTTTTTAAAGTGCTGTAAATATAAAATACTACCATGAGCTATTGGGTAACCGTATTAATATCTTATGCTCACCAATAAAAACGTACTATATCCTATTGTTTTTATATACCTGGTTGGTGTCATAGCACAGCCAGTGAGCTTAGACAATGTGAGCCAATGTTAGCCATTACCAGCACAAGGCAGTGAGATAGTGAGACAATGTTAGCCATTACCAGCACAAGGCAGTGCTGCTCTGCAACTGTTGACACAGTGAGTGACTCACCACTCTCATCGTTGACTGACTCCTGCGCTGCGCTGATGCCTGCTGCGACCAGCACTCTGCTGACTGTTACTGTCTCCTGCCTCAACCTGCACTGACTGATCAGACTAACAGTGACTGACTATGACAGCCTCCGGTGCTCCGCCCCTCCTCCCCTCTCACTCCTGGGCTAAAATTTGCGCCGCCACTGCAGCGGCACCAAAAATTTAAGAAATGGCAGAAAAACAAACAAACCATTTGTTAAAAAAATATCATTAAAAAAAAAAAATTACAAAAAAATTTATAATTTTTAAGCCAGTGCGGATCCCCAATGACCGCGGGGACCAAGGCTTCGCCTTGCCCAAAGGCCGGCCCTGTTTATATATATATATATATATATATATATATATATATATATATATATATATATATATATATATATATATATATATATATATATATATATAGTGTATGTTATGTGTAAAGTCAGATATTGGGTAATCCTAGGATTACCTGGGTAAAACTGACATTACCCAAGTGGCTGTGGGTAAAGCCCAATGTACTGTAATTCCCCTATCTATGCTATTTATTTTGCCTCCGCCTGGGGGGTTCAAGGAAGGCGCCCCACCGGTCCTCTGGCATACACCCCAAGTGAATCTTGGGGAATGAGGTTTACAAGGGGGCTTTTTTGGAATAATTCTGTATTTGGGGATTTTTATCTGTATCTAGTTCATGACAGCTCTGCCAGCATCTATTAAAACAATAGGGAAGAGACTAGTAATGTACTATATAGTGAAAATGTTTAACTTTACATTTTTGGCCAATTTGAGAGGTGCTGTATGAGATACTTGGATCAAGCAACGCTTATCAGAAGCTCAGTTCTGTAGATAAGTGTAGAATTGTGGATAATATTGACCCTGACTGCTCGTAAACCATAGGCCTGGTATTTGAGAGATTTTGTGGACTGTTCTGTTGTTGTAGAGTATATGGGCATCAGGAAATGTTAAAGTTGTCATGACCCTACTAATCAGGAGCAATGGACTCATAAATAGATTTCCCATCAGCAGGTAAAAGGGCTCTAGTCAGGTTGTGTAAAGAGATACTGCAGACTGGTAGTAAACAAAATAGAATGGTGTAGGGCAAAAACAACTAAAGTAAAATAATCCAAATTAAATTGGCAAAGGGAAAGACATAAGCCCTCTGGCATCGCTGGCAGAGCTGAATAAGATCTTTTCTTGTTGTCCACTTTTCTGTAAAGGTTTTTCCCAGACATTCAAAGAAGCAAAAGATAAGTAGAAAAAGATCAAATATATTGTGTTACTGATTTAATATTGATTATAATTACAAGGGATTTAAATACAGTTTTTCAATTAACCAACCATTTAATTATATTAATGATATGTGAGCAATTAACAGTTTCATATCAATTTGGGTTACTCAATCAAGTAATTACAATCATAATTTAATTTTATGATAAACATCTTTAATTGTACCACAATTAAAAGTTGTGAGTAGAGCTAACTTCTTCATATTAAAGACCATGTTTATTAACATGTGAACCATAAGCGCAATTTTTTTCATGAGGTTGAATCAAGTTTGTGGAGTAATTTGGCCTTCTAAACAAGGTAATTGCAATTTTGTGTTTCACAAATGGAAAAAATCATTTTCTGCCAATACCAAAAATTCACCTAGATTACAAATTTTGCGCAAACAGGGAGCAAAACCAATGGTAAAAAATTTGCATTATTGCACTCTCCAAAGTGCTGCTATGACGAGTTAATGAAAAGCCTCCTTGTGCTGTGCGTTATGGTGTATTAAGCTCCATACCACACAAAAAGCCAAGAGCTGAGTTTACATGCTTGTGCATGCTTTCCCCATAGACATCAATGAGGAGAGAGTGTTAGAAAAAAACCTAACACCTGCGATTGCAGAATGGAGATTGCCGTAATGCAACCCCATTGATGTCTATGGGGAAAAGAAAGTTCTGTTTAAACCCTAACATAAATCCCCTAGTCTAAACAACTCTAGTCTGCTGCTCCCTGACATCGCCGACACAAAATAAAGTTATTAACCCCTATTCCGCCGCTCCCTGACACTAATACAAATTATTAACCCCTATTCCGCCGCTCCCTGACACTAATACAAATTATTAACCCCTATTCCGCCGCTCCCGACATTGCCGTTACTGATAAAAGTTATTAACCCTTAAACTGCTGGCCCCCTACATCGCCAACACTATAATAAAGTATTAACCCCTAAACCTCAAGTCCCACACTTCATAACTACTAAACTAAACCTATAAAGCCCTAAGAACCGCTCCCCCCACATTGCAAAACACTAAATTAAACTATTAACCCCTAAACCTAACACCCCATAACTTTAAATTAAAATTACAATATAACTATCTTAAAATAAATACAAACTTACCTGTGAAATAAATAAACTAAGTTTAAATTATAAATTAACCCAACAAAACTATTCTAATAAAATAAAAAAACAACAACTACTAATTAAAAAAATCTAAATTACACATTTAAAATCCCCCCTAAAAGTAACCCCCCCCACCCAACCAACCCCCCAAAATAAAAAAAAACCTAACTCTTAATAAAATCAGCCAATAGGATTTCAGTAGTTCTCATCCTATTGGCTGTTTTGAACAGCCAATAGGATTTTGGGAGCTCTCATCCTATTGGCTGATTTGAATTTGAAGAATCAAATCAGCCAATAGGAATGCAAGGTACGCTATTTTGAAATGGCTACCTTGCATTCAACTTCAGTGTACGGCAGTGACTGTATCAAAAGGACGCTCCATGCAGGATGTCTTCGCCATCCAGGATAGCTCCACGCCGCCGGGATGAAGATAGAAGACGTCCCTGAGATAGGTGAAGGTGTTGCCGCCTGGATGAAGACTTCTCGCCGCCTGGATGAAGATGGATGTCCGGACTTCAGGAACTGTGAGTACAATTTATGGGGTTAGTGTTAGGTTTTTTTTTTTTAAAAAAATGTTTGTTTTTTTTTGTTTGTTTTTTAGATTAGGGATGGGCACTTGTAAAAGAGCTGAATGCCCTTTTAAGGGCAGTAAAAGAGCTGAATGTCCTTTAAAGGGCAATGCCCATACAAATGCCCCGTTAGGGGCAATGGTTAGCTTAGGATTTTTTAGAGTTAGGTTTTTTTATTTTGGGGGGTTGGTTGGGTGGGGGGTTTACTTTTAGGGGGGCTTAGTCATTTTATTAAGGTAAAAGAGCTGTTTACCTAAGGCAAAGCCCTACAAAAGGCCCTTTTAAGGACTATTGGTAGCTTATTGTAGGTTAGGGGGTGGTTTTTATGGGGGGACTTTTTTATTTTTATAGGGCTATTAGATTCGGTGTAATTGTTTTTATTTTTGATAATTTCGTTTATTATTTTTGTAAGCTTTTTTTATTTTTCGTAATTTAGTCTTTATTATTTTTTGTAATTTTAGATTTTTTTAATTTGTAACTCAGCTAACCCTTTAGATATCCCAAAATACTGTTTCTCTCCCAATAACAAAAAATGTATGTCTAAAGTGTATGGATCTGATAGGAAGTGCTGTGAAGCTAGGGTTATGGAAACCTATTTAAACCATTGATCTAGTGTATAATACCAGTGTAGATACCAGTTGATATCTCAATCCACAATATTAAAATAGAATGTATACTATGGGCAAAATTAAAATATCATATATACTATAGGCAGGATTTTAAAATGGAAATTTTACTAAAGATATTTATTTAAAACTAAACAATGATATATATCATACAAAGATACAAAACCTCAGACAGAGATAAAGATCTCATACAGAAATAAAAAATCTAAAAGTTGTGGTCACAACTCTGTCTAATGTCACTGAACTCCGGTGAAGGATCCAATGTGATAAGTTATATCCACTGTTCTCTGTGATAGGAAATTCTGATAAAGTTTATATTTATGTATATACAGTGGCGTATTTAGGTTACATACACACATATAGCGACACCATACACAGGCACAAACATACACACAGACACATACACAAGCACACACATATATATATAAATATATATATATATACATATATATATATATATATATATATATATATATATATATATATATACTTAACAGTACATACACAGTTGTACTTTAAATAAAAACAATCACAAATGCAAAAGAACAATTGTGTCTTCCTTTATACTTTGTATTTGCAAATGTTTTTGACAGTCCATAACCTCCAGGAGCAAAGAGGTTAAAAAAAGCCTGTGTCCTGCTGTGGGGGCTGGTAGCAATGACCAGGGCCGCCATCAGGGGGTGACAGGGATGACTCCTGTCAGGGGCCCAATGGGCCAGGGGGGACCCATGAGGCAAGAACTAAAAAAAAAAATAAAAAAAAAAAAAAATAAAAAAAAAAAAAAATATATATATATATATATATATATATATATATATATATATATATATATATTTTGGCAGCCACCAGTGGGTACTACAGCAGAGTGCTAATTGTGCATGGGAAATGTTATTACAAGGAGTAAAGTATTAGCATTTGAGAGGATTTCAGAGTGTGCACTAAACCACTATGCACAGTGTGAGACAGACTTTGCACTTTGTTTGTACAGTGTGTGCCTGAGTCAGACGGCAAATCACTTTCATTTGCAGAGGAGGTAGGAATTACTTAGCAAATGTTTTTTATTTCTTTGTGCAATTTCGGATTGTAACTTCAGTGTGGTAATAGTTGTATGGTGGGGCCAGGAGTCCATAAAAAACAATTTTTTTAAGCAGCAGTGTATTTATGATTATTTGACAATGCTGTAGAAATTCTATATTTAAAACCATGCAGAAATGTTTCCTCTTCAATACAATGCCCTTTTGTTACATACCAACAAGCCTAAATCCTGCATTTAACCAGATCTAATGGTATGAGTACCACAGCTTATGGTTCCACTAAGACCATATAGAGTACAGCATTTACAAAATCCATAAGTACAGCTGACAGATGGGAACATTTGTACACTATATTTGAAGTGGTGCTCTTGGTTGGGGAAAAACAAACAAACATATGTCAACCTTTAAAAAGTACTTTTCTTCATCTAGCCATCTACCCAGATCATTAATGTACAATTTTGAATTCACTGAATTATTTTTGTTTACACGTTTACAAATATCATTCTTTAAAAAGTGATCTCTTAATTTCTGCAATTTTTTTTTATCATGCATGTCACACACTGTTGATTTAGGGGATGCAAGGTGCATACATGTTTCCTCCTGCGAGTGTTTCTGTGGGTGTCTGTGTTTATGTCTTTGTGCTTTGGTTTTTGGTGTGTATGTATTTTTTTTCTGTGGGTCTCTCTGTAAGGGTGGGTGTGTATGTCTTTGTGCATTTTCTGTGGATGTCTGTGAGGGTGTATGCATATGTCTTTGAGCTTTTTCTATGGGTGTCTCTGCGAGGGTGTGTGTATGTTTGCCTTTGTGTATTTTCTCTGGATGCCTCTGTGAGGGTGGGTGTATATGTCTGTTTTCTGTGGATGTCTCTGTGAGGGTGTGTGTATGTATGTATGTCTGTGTTTTCTGTGGATGTCTCTGTGAGGGTGTGTGTTTTATGTGGGTGTCTCTGTGAGGGTGTGTGTATGTCTTTGTGTGTTTTCTGTGGATGTCTCTGTGAGGGTGTGTGTATGTATGTCTTTCTGTGTTTTATGTGGTTGTCTCTCTGTGTGTGTATGTCTTTGTGTGTATGTCTGTGCGTTTTCTGAGACTCTCTCTGTCAGTGTTTCCTTGGGTGTATGTGCAAGTTTGAGTTTGTATGTGTGTGTGTGTGTGTCCATTGTCTGTTCCTTTTTAGGACATTTTGACCTTACTACTGATTATTCACATCTTTCTACAGACTTTGAGACCTTTACGGAAGTCACCAATCCACCATTTAACCTTTAAATTATTATTTAGGCAGTTCAGGACCCTTCCTTTCAGCCACTGCATGCTGTTGTCATCATTTAGTTGGCATCTTCCTTTACAAAAAGATAATCAGAACTCCATATTTTGTTTTCTAAATCTCCTTTTTTTTTTTTTTTTACAAAACTGTAGTCTACCTCATTACTTGTCAGGTCAATGTAATCAAGTGCTGAGTGTCTGTGTCTGAGTGTGTTTGTGTGTTCCTTTACGTGTCTGCTAGAGTGTCTATATGTGAATCCTTATGTGTGAGTGTGAGTGTGTGTGTGTTTCAGTGTATGAGTGTGTTTGTATGTTACTACCTTTACAACATTTCTAAGTTTAAATAGACACTTTAGAAAAAAGTGCATATACGTTTTAGTCACTTGGTCAAAAATTGTACATGTCAAAGAGGGGGGGGGGGGGCTGATCAATGGTTAAGTCAGGGGCCCCAAAATTTATAGTGGCGGCCCTGGCAATAACAATTAACAGACATTAGCCCCCTTACCTGGTACACTGTAAGTTCTTCCTTAAGCTGCGTGCAGTGTGCTTGCTTAAGCGTGAGGATGACAGCACCGCAATCGGGGGGGAGGAGGGAAGTAATAGCTTTGGAGCTGCTGCTAATAATCTGACATGCCAACTGCATGGAGATAGCATGTGTTATGTGAGCTGAGCTCACTAAGCACAGCCTCGCAATCAGTTAGTAAACAAAGTGCTGCTCTCTCTAACCCTGCTGCCCTTAAAGCTGTAACAACTTGAACCCAGAACTGCAGGGAGTCAGTGTTTGTTATGCTCAGCAGTCAGCACAGTGAGTACATCAAGTGCCACCCCCTAAAAGTGTCGCCCTATGCCCGTGCCTTGTCTGCCTAGGCCATAATACGCCCCTGGTATATACCATCCAGAATACAAACCGCGCTTACCCGGAAACTCTTACCGGACCTCCAATTGTCCTTATACTCGTTACTGGGTTTGAAGGGTCAATTTTCCTAATGCCTTCTGAAGTACCTGCTGGGCCGTTATCCAATGTTTGGTTTCAGCATCCTCTAACTTCATAGCAGGTCCTTCAACCCAATCACGTACATCTCCTAGTCACATGATGCCGAATGACCAATCTGGAAACCGTATAGAGGTGATTGACTCTTGGATACTGATAACAATATCCGATCGGTATCCGGTTTGTAGTCTGCGAATGTTCACTTCATTAGTATAAGTGACAAAAAATCCTTGCGGATCATCTACACGTTTCGGCTCAACAATAGCATCTTTATCAAGAAGTATAACCTCTCAGACATATGGCTTGACCTTTATTTGTTTTCACAACTCCTCCCCTTCACAGTTTGTCCAGATTTAAAGGGCTCCAGTCTAATTGTTTACCTTTTATGCATAGCAGTTCACTGGTAAACTTCTCTGTTTATATTGAGCATAGTTGATCATACATCTTCCATAATAAAAATGATCTTACATTAAAAAGAGTATCTTACATGATAAAAAGTATACATCTATTTCTCACATATTGCATATCTATGATACATTAATAACAATGCAATCTATGCCGCCATTTATACAATATTAAAATGTATAATAGTTATTAATTAATCAAAAAGAGTCAATGAAATCTTTAAGAATATAGTCAGTGTATTTATGGGTTGAATTCCTAAATTTATTGTTTTAACCATTGGTTTCTTTTATATAAAGGGACTCAGATCCAATTCTGCATTAAGTCCATTCGGGGTCAGTGTGTTTAACTTAAATTCAATTCTGCCTCTCTCAAGAGAAGATCTTTTTCAATTTCTTTATACTCCAAAATGTTAGGCCATTAAGGTTTTGATTATGTGTTTCTGTGAAATGTTTAGATAGAAGATGCTTGCAATTGCCCCATTTGATATTTAGGAGAAGTTCCCTAATCCTATCACGTAATGGGTGACTCGTCTGGCCCAAATACTGAAAATTACATTCACACTGTATCAAAAATATTACATTTTAGTCTGAACATCTAATTGTCTATCTGATGGGGTATTCGTAGTTTTTATTACTCAAAATTACTTTCTTACATTTCTTACCATATTTATGCAAATCAGTATCTGTATATTTTTCTTTTCATTTAAATTGACTCAGAGCCAATATGTTCTTTACATTTCTAGTTTTTCTAAAAATCACTGATGGATATTCATCTATAATATCACTTAAAAGCGGATCTTTTCTGCCTATTCAAGATTTTTTTCAGCATTTTATAGTCTTCACTGAATTCGGTTATAAAGGATAATATATATAAAGTACTAGTGCACACGGGAGATGATAATGGTCAAAGGATTCCTTTTTTAGACAGGAGCCCCCAACTCCTGAGTACATCGAGACAATTACATCAAGAAAATCAAAAGAGAAAAGAAACACAAAGGAAAAGAATGCTAGAGGTTGTAGAGGAAGAAGATCAAATAATAAAAACCCACAAGAGGTCCAGATAGTGAAAGAGATTTTCAATTTAAGTGAGATCACACTTAATAAAAATCAAGAAAAAAATCCTAAAAAAGGGACTATCCTTTGCACCCACCTCTAGATTAAGTAAATTTAATACCTTAATCAATGTGAATAAGTTCATAAGAAAACATCCTAAAATATTTTTTTTAAAAACCCTTGAAAGACAAATGGAAAGTCCTCTGAGACCCCTGATAACTTTGTACATACAACATTGAAATCCAAATCATGTTACTACCCTACCAAGGAAAAAGGTAAACATGTGGAAATGTTTGAAAAACTAGTAAAAGAGGACATCCAAAATGCCCTTTAAATAAAAGAAAACAACCAAATTTAACCAAAAAAGAAAGAATAGTGTTAAATGAACTTAAAGGGACATACAACAAGTTGGAATAGAGACAAAATATAATAATATGTACCTTAATTACTTTACCTGTAAATTTATACTGCAGTGCCTCGCCATTAACCCTTTCTTTTTAGTTTCTGAATTGTAAAGTTCTATCTCCCCCCACACATTTTCTTCTATGGCTGTATCTATATCTATTGTTGTTTTGGTAGAATGCAAAAAAGCATAGGGATTATCTGCTGGAGCATGCCTAGAAGCTGTGAACTCAGTTGAAATACAATGCCTGTGTCTAAATACTGATAAGGGGGAGATGGAGTTGGCTTCTCAAGGCATCTTAGCTATGTAATTCATTTTGCTTATTTTTTAAAGTTATTTTAAAATAATTGCCAGCAATTTTTAAACATTTTTTATGCAAACTATTTTTAATTAATTTGCCCTTTTAGGATATGCACAGATCTCAACCTGTTTTATGTCCCTTTAAGAATAATCCCAGAATTATAAGAAAGCCGGCCAATAAAGGGTGTTGTTATATTGAAAACAGAGGATTACCTAGCAGAAGCTAATAGATTGTTAGGAGATAAGAGTAGCTATAAAACCCTCAAATTTGACCCCATGGGTACACAAATAGTACAATTTAACAATTTAATAGAAGAAGCAAAAACAGAAGGTATTATTAACAATAATGAGTCCAATAATATCAGGAATAGGTTCACTAACTTCAAACATGTTCAAGTATCTTGACAAGTTCCTACAAAGATATGCTCAGACTCTCCCCTCATTCTTAACAGACTTTGTAAATTCAATAGCAGAGATCCCATGGCAAGAATTGAATTTATTATAAAGTGTATTGGATTTATCTTAGAAAATAATAATTTTTATTTCAATTATGTGTTTTATTTACATTTGAAAGGGACCGCGATGGGCACAAGGTTTGCGCCCAGTTATGCAAACCTGTTTATGGGATTATTTGAATAGAAACATGCTTTTGAATTCCCCTGGTGCGCAAATCCTGTGCTCTTTATATGGTTCATCAATGATATTTTCTTAATTTGGAAGGGTGACCATAAACTAGAATTATTTTTTGAAGATTTAAATTTTAAAAGCTGGGGCCTAACATTCATCCATGAGTATAGTAGAGATACTATTAATTTCTTATACATAAAAGTTAGTATTATAGAAAATAAGATCTCAAAGAAAACATATTTTAAACTGACAATTACATATATCCAAAAAGCTGCCACCTAGAGAGGTGGATTAATAATATACCTAAAGGACAGTTCTATAGAATAATAATATTCAGAACTGGATGACTAGATTCATTGTATCCACTGTCAGTCTGTTCTTGATAAAGTCAGAGGAGCTAAAACAATTGCTGGCAATAAATATAGAAGGGAACTATTGAAAAATAAAAAAATATGTAAATAAGGAGAAAGAACCAATATATAGTAATAAAAGGGGATTATCTTTTATAACTGAGTACAGTGAAGACTATAACAATCTTGAAACTGGCACCTGCTTAGAAAAGATCCACCTTTAAGTGATATTATAGTTGAATATCCATCAGTGATTTTTAGGAAAACTAGAAACTTAAAGAGCATATTGGCTCCCAGTCAATTTAAATGAAAATAAAAATATACAGATACTGATTTGCAAAAGAACAAAATTCAAGGATTCTTTCCATGTAATAGCTGTAAGGCGTGTACATATGGCAAGAAATTTAAGAACGTGACATGAATACCCCATCAGAGAGACAATTAGATGAATGTAATTTTCAGTATTTGGGGCAGACGAGTCGCCCATTATGTGATAGGATTAGGGAACATCTCATAAATGTCAAATGGGGCAATCGCATACCAGTATCCAAGAGTCAATCACGTCTATCCGGTTTCCCGATTGGTCATTCGGCATCATGTCACTAGGAGATACACGTGATTGGGTTGAAGGAACTGCCGCAAAGTTAGAGGACGCTGAGACCAAACATTGGATAACGGCCCAGCAAGTACTTCAGACGGCATTAGGAAAATTGACCCTTCAAACCCAGGAACGAGTACAAGGACAATCAGAGGTCTGGTAAGTGTATCCTGGAACGTTATATACATAAATATAAACTTTATCCGAATTTTCCTATCACGGAGAACAGTGGATATAACTTATCACATTTGAACCTTCACTGAAGTTCGGTGACATTAGACCGAGTTGTGGACACAACTTTTAGATTTTTTTATTTCTGTATGAGATCTTTATCACTGTATGAGGTTGTTTTTTTTCCTTTTCAATGCCACTTCACTTATTTTATTTCGGTAATTGTAAGATTATTTGTAATGTTTATTTTCTCTATTCCATGTGTTAGGATACCGTGGATTCTGACAGTCTGCTGTGCCTTTGTACTATTTTAATGCAAGTATAATAAAATTTACTTTTTAAATGGATGCTTTCTCTCCTTGCCTTACTCTTTACCGGTACTGTGATCCTGTGCAATGTTAGTATTTACCATAACCTGTACTGGTTTATTAGGCCTCGGGGAATAATGTGTTTCTCAAAAATACATAATTTCTGCATAAAAGTCAAGTTTATCAATAGAATAAAAAAAATCTCTCTCCAATTTTAGATTTTGATTCATCTGGGTACTCCACATGTTTAAAGTGGGGGAAGTCTCTGATTTCCATTGTCTTGGTATTATTTGTTTAGCGCTACAAATAGCTATTTGAAGGAGAGCTACATGTTGTTTGTAGGGCAGATTGGGGATAGTGTGAAATAGGTATATTAAGGGATCTAAAGCGATTTTGCACTCTAAAATTGTACTTATGGTAGAATTAATATCTTGCCAAAATCTCTTTATTTTTGGGCAGGTCCACCATATGTGATATGATGTTTCTTTTCCTGTACATTTACGCCAACAGTGGTCAGATGCTTCAGGAAATATATACTTTAATCGCTGTGGTGTGAGATACCACTTAAGTAGAAACGTATAGTATGTTTCCAGAAGAGTAATAGAATGGGCAGATTTATTTGTTCTAGAAAATATTGTGGTCCATTCCTTTTCTGTCAGTGTGTATGGTAATTCCTTGTGCCAGGAAGTGACTGTAGTAGTATGCATTATTGTGGAAGGGGTTATAATGAGTGAATAAAGTATGGATATGGTATGAAGGGGTAATGTTTCTGAGTTACATAGTTTTTCAAAGGTTGTAAGATCTCTTATTATAAGATTTTTATGTTTATGAGTGTCGAAAAAATGCATTAAAGGGAGGTATCTGAACCAATGGGAAAACTGTGTGATGTTCATAGTCAAAAGGTGCTGTTTTGAAATTAATCTATCAAAGCAATCAAAGTGTGGAATGGCAGAAGGTTGTGTAAATGAGTTGCTTGTAATGGTGTTAGAGAGGTTCCTATTGGGAGTTCCAAATTGAATAGTATGGTTGTCAACGGGGAGGGAATCGAAGCTAAGTTAGGGTGTTTCAAGTCATCTGCATATAATGCTAATTTATAATTGTTGTTGTCTAGTGTGATTCCTTGTATGTCAGGGTTCGTTTGTAGTGCTGTAGCTAATGCTTCCATCGATAAAACGATTAATACTGTAGAGGGGAAAGAGGGCAATCTTGATGTGTTCCATTTGTAATTTGGAAGGGGGTGGATAGAATTACATTTACTCTTATTCTAGCCATAGGGGAGGAATATAATGCAAAAATTCTGTGTATGAAACATTCAGGGAATTACATTTTTTTCAGGGTCAATTTGAGGAATGTCCAATCTAGTCTGTCAAAAGCTTTTTGAGCGTCCGTCGATAGTAAAACAAAAGGAAATTTGTGTTGTGCTTCTCTCCGCGGCACAAACCCCACCTGGTCTGGATGAATAAGCAAGGGCAAAACATTTTTTAATCTATTGGCCAATATTTTCGAATATAGCTTTATATCAATGTTTAAAAGTGATATGAGACAATAGTTGGAGGGTATGGTCGGATCTTTGTTTGGTTTAGGTATCACAGAAACTATTGCTTATAGCATAGATAGGGGTAAGATATTGCCTTGGTCTATGTGGTTAAAAATAGATAGCAGATGTGAAATCAGAATATGCTTGAATTTCTTATAGTAACTTCCTGTGAGGCCATCAGGTCTCAGGCTTTTACCTTGTTTCAATGAGTTTATTGCTATTTAAATTTATTTTGCTACAATTAGTTGTTTAAGCTGGTCTATATGGTCTTGCGGTATAATGGGGAGATTTATAGACTATAGATAGAGGTTGCATTTGTGGGCGTGATTTGTTCTATCTCTATTAGGGGTTAGATTGTATAATTTAGAGTAAAAGTTTCCAAAACTAGCTGCTATCCCTATAGAGTCTGCTATTGGGTTATTAGGGGGGTCTTGGATTTGGGTGATGTAATTGGTTGCTTGTTTGGTTTTCAGGGCCCTTGCTAGCATTTTACCAGGCTTGTTCACTTTTAAGAATTTTTGCTGTAATCTAAATGCTTGTTTCTTGGTTATATGTTGTAAGAATTATTTAAATTTCTTTTTCGTTTGGTCCAAATTTGTTGTAATTATATTGTAATTTGGATGTAATTTATGTGCTTTATCACATTGTTGTAATTGAGTAGTTAAATCGTTATAGGTTGCTCTATTTTCTTTAGTTTGTGCCAACTTTATTTTAATTAGTTCTCCTCTTAAAAAAACATTTGTGTGTTTCCCATAATATATATGGGTTTATGTCCAAAGTATTGTTTATTTGATACAATTCTTGTAGGGTTTGTTCAATCTGCTAAAATATAATTTTATCTTTTAATAATATATCGTTGAGGTGCCAATGAAAAGGCTTTAGGGGAGTTACTGACCAATTTAATTTACATAGGACTGCTGAGTGGTCCGACCAAGCGATAGGAAGAATTTTTGTGTCCAGTACTAAAAATAGTGTGATATGATCTATATCTTTATAGATCATATCACACTATCTTTAGTACTGGACACAAAAATATAATCTATGCATGTGTATGTATGATTGGGTGCAGAAAAATAAGTATAGTTTCTAGTATGGGTGTGTTGATGTCTCCAAGTATCATGAACTCCCATTAATAATATGTTTTCTTGTATAGATTTGAGAGTTCTTTTACAAATGTAAGACTTGCTCGTTGAATTATCTAGGGTGGGTTTTAAAGGGGTGTTAAGGTCTCCTCCAATAATTAATGGGCCTTTGGTGAAAGATACAATGGAATTAGTGATTCTACGGAGAAAAGGAGAATGGAGAAAAACAGAGGGGCGCCTCATGGAAAATGACAATATAGCCAAATGAGTACTCACATACTCCAGGAGCAAACTTATGTGCTGGTAGGGACAGGCTGCAGATTTGTGAAGGTGTGACAGCTCACCCATTCAACAACGCTCTCAATGCTGTAGTGCTGGAAATGGAGTGAAGACACAAAAAGGAAGCACTACATGTGCAGACCATTAAAGGTAAAACCAACAGTATTTGCTTAGTTGTATAAATGGGTACTCACATACTCCAAGAGCACACCAATGTGCTGGTAGGGACCGGCTGCAGATTTAGGCAGGTGTGGCAGCTCACCCAAAGGAACAGTCTCTTGATGTAGGTACTGTTATGAAACAGTGGGCACAGTAATCCAAATGAACTGCATCAGGTATCAGGAATATCTCTTGTATAAAATTGCAGGCAGTAGGTAGGTAGAGAGATCCACTCAAGAGTAAAAATGCAATTATTTATTAAAAACAAAAGTTAAAAAAAACAACACAAAAGTTGTTGTAAAAAGTGGATTACAGGGTTACCAATGTTGCCCCAATAATTGCGACGCGTATCTCGGTTTACAAACCATTTAATCAGGCATAAAATAACTCTCATTCCTACCTCTGCCTTTTATACCTAACTAACAAACATTTACCTCCCTTCAAAGGGGTGTGTTTCCTAATTAATGACTCACACCTGTCTAGTGTGACAGGCGCCCCTGATTGCAGTATCCTACATAAGGAAAACTGAGCCTTTTGTTGAGGAATAGAATATACTTTTTAAAATCATCCCAAGATTAAGATAGACTATTATATTCAACAATTTGTAATAAATGATTGTGCATACATACAAACCAAGAAAAAGGATTTACGTTACCCGGTAATGTTCATGATAAGTAAAGGAGTGTTCCCTTCTCGTTGTCTGCTTTCAGTGAGAATGCAAAGTTAACATTTAAAATCTAAGCATTAGTGGTCATGGACTTTGATGGTAATAAAAATATTCCCTTACCATTGTAAACTGCAAGCTGATTTCCTGTTCGTTTACGGTTATATCTACAATTGGTTACTATGTAAAAACAGTTTGTTTGTGTCCTTCGGCTGACATTAAATTCTTATTGGCTCTCATGGATCGTCATAAGTTTAAGGGTTTTGTTATTGGTTGCATTCATGTGATGCAAGTAAAAGTGTACGCTCCCCTGACCGATCGTGATTCCACAGTGTGTTGGTGACTTGTAATATAATGTATACATAGATATGCGCTTCATTGTGTATCCACATTTATATAGGCTATTTATCACTGATAGAAAAAAAACATATATATGAACTTAGACCTATGTATGTAGGATCCAATTTTACTGTGTGAGGGATCAATTCCCATAGAACATCAATTGACAAGTGTAGTTCCCCAGGTTACGCTTTGTGCGGTGGTTGGGGAATAGCACATTTGGGGTAATCGGTAACTCCTCTGGATCACGTGGCTATTACACTAGATCTTAGAATGTGCTGCATCTACTGATTATATTACAAGTCACCAACACACTGTGAAATCACGATCGGTCAGGGGGCGTACACGTTTACTTGCATCACATGAACGCAACCAATAACAAAACGCTTAAACTTATGACGATCCATAAGAGCCAATAAGAATTTAATGTCAGCCGAAGTACAGACAGGTGTGAGTCATTAATTAGGAAAAACACCCCTTTGAAGGGAGGTAAATGTTTGTTAGTTAGGTATAAAAGGCAGAGGTAGGAATGAGAGTTATTTTATGCCTGATGAAATGGTTTGTAAACCGAGAAACGCGTCACAATTATTGGGGCAACATTGGTAACCCTGTAATCCACTTTTTACAACAACTTTTGTGTTGTTTTTTTAACTTTTGTTTTTAATAAATACTTGCATTTTTACTCTTGAGTTGATCTCTACCTACCTACTGCCTGCAAGTTTATACAAGAGATATTCCTGATACCTGGGGCAATTCATTTGGATTACTGTGCCCACTGTTTCATAACAGTACCTACATCAAGAGACTGTTCCTTTGGGTGAGCTGCCACACCTGCCTAAATCTGCAGCCGGTCCCTACCAGCACATTGGTGTGCTCTTGGAGTATGTGAGTACCCATTTATACAACTAAGCAAATACTGTTAGTTTTACCTTTAATGGTCTGCACATGTAGTGCTTCCTTTTTGTGTCTTCACTCCATTTCCAGCACTACAGCATTGAGAGCGTTGTTGAATGGGTGAGCTGTCACACCTTCACAAATCTGCAGCCTGTCCCTACCAGCATATAAGTGTACTCAAGCTAAGATTGAGTAAGGAGAGACAATTGCCCATAAAGAACCACACATCAGTGGTATTGACTAAGCAAGAATAACAAAAAGAATAACTTTCTACCTGGTGAGGATTAGATAAGAGATTAGAGTCTTTTTTGTATAAAAACAAAGACTGAGTGGTTATAGCTGAATGGTTAAGTATGTGGTTTCTGAAGCTTAAGATCCTGAGTTCGAATCTGGTCAGAATTTTGACTAAAATATATAGTTATAAATTATAAAATATTAAAACTTCATTTTAAATTAAAATTATTTGAGTCTAATTATTAGTTTCTAACCTATGAACTATTTGAGATATTATAGCATCCATAGAGAGCAAGGTGAAATAATTGTTTAAACTAACCGAAATGAAACCATTTATTAACAAAACTCATATACCAACTATTCAATTAGCTTAGTGGTTAAGGCGTCCATCTGAGACAGTATAGAACCAGGAGTTCGAATCCAGTTAAATTTAGCTTAAATTTTTTTTCATTAAGTGAGGACTAGATGAGAGATGTGATTCCCCTATACCAAACAAGAATATAATAATCATCCATAGCCAAATGGTTAAGGTATTGGACTTCAAAGCACTAGGTTCCAGGTTCGACTATGGCCACTTTTTGAATAATTTTTTTAATGAATTTTTTAATGAATTTTATAAAACGTTAATTAACTATAAACCCTATATAAATTTTTACTGATAAATTTTTACTGCTAAATAAGATTTGGATATCTTATAAAGTGAATTGCTAGGCGAAAAATGTTTGATTTTACAGTATAACCAATGATGTTTTTTAACAATGCTTTGATACATTCTGTGAAATATAAATATATATTTTTTTTTAATGAATGTGTAATGAAGTATTATGACCATTGAACAGGAGAATGACAAGAGATGGACTTCTTATATATATAAATATAAAAATAAAAATAATAGGATAAAGAAACCACTAAACACCAAGAAAGGGTTAACAAAAGAAAAGAGTATAAAAAAGGCAACACAGCTGGTGGAGGGTATCTTGACAAAGGCTCCCTGGAGAGCTGAAACGCGTAGAAACCACACCAGTACCCAGTTCATTTGGATAAGACACAGAGACTGTGAGGCTCCCAGGACCGTCAAGCCAGCACAAGAGGAAACATTGCAACACAACGCTGAGCAGACGGTAGGAGTGAAGACCGGAAAACTGTAAGTGTGCACACTTAGAAGAAAATTAAACAGCGATACAACTTGATTTTTAAGAGAAATACTGCCTGCCGTAGCTTGTTACAGCCCACACCGGAATTCCGGGTAGGAGAGAATTGTAGGAGGGCGTGCTGAAGAGGCAGAGTGAAAGAGAACTAAGAACAGCTGTCTAAATAACCGCTAAATTCAAAACCTACATCTGACACTGAATTTTTTACCTGCATGATTGATAGCAACCCGATGCTGTCTTGATTGAAAGAAACTTTCTGCGTGCTTGATTGTTATAAACTAGATGCCTGCAGTTTAACCTCAGCATTGATTACAGCAGACTTTAATACATCAGATTCCAGTGTTTCATACTTTGTATCAAGCAAAAAACACATTTTTAGGAATTGGATACCCAGACCATCAAATCTTAAAGTCTGAGTTCCCAACCCTGACTTGGTTAACGGTATTTGTAAAGACATGAACAGTGTGTGATGCTATTATCATTGCCTAATGTTTTAATCTCAATTTACCTAACTCTAAGGATTGTTTTATTGATTTGGTCAAATTGTACTTTTTCAGTGAATTTTATCAGTGAAGTTTTAGAGTAGACGCCGGTGTCCTCAGATAGTGACTGATTGAAGTTTTAAATAGTGACTTAATTTTTATTTTCCATTGATTGCGATTATTATCCAATGTATTAATAAATTGTATTTTATTTCTTACAAACTTACAGCTGTAGCAATTTGCTTTATTTATATATCTATATCATAGTAAACTACTTTTTATTCTTAATATTCAGAGAGCCTTGATTGGCGCCACTTCCAAACACTTTGTATTTTTTTTAGCTATTTCTGTAACTTCTTTTCTAAGGCCTAATATCTCTTCCTTAATACATTGGTGGACCTGCCTCACCAAGTTGTCAAAATCTTGTTTAGACGGCATTGAGCTTAGTAATGATTTTGATACTTGTATAGTATCTTCTGTGTCATTGTCTTCATCTTCTGATAGCGGTGAGGATAATTTCTGGGCTCTAGAAGTTGCAGGTCAATTGGTTTCGGTTTGGTCAGATAGCTTGAATGAATTCACAGATTGATGCAGAGTAGAACGCGTTTTGCCAGGTTTGTCTGCCTTAGTTAGCTTCTTGGGCGACATATTAGTTATTATAGATATAAGGCTTATAGATCATAAACTGTAAGTCTATTTAGCTGTTTTTTATTGTGTTTGAGATAATAAAGAACAAACTTTTTTTTTTCCAATAAAATATTTCCTGCTTGTTTTCATATGTAAGGTTCTTCAAGAGGGAGAGTTTTGGCAGCTCCTTAAGTAATACATTTATAGCATTCTATTGAATAGCTTAACAGTATCAGTATCTGCTTTATTGAGCTGTAAGTTGGAGATATAGATGGTATAAAGAAGATCGCTCCCTTTTAGGAAACGTTTATAAGAGTATTATAGGATCTTTTGTGGCTTACACATATTATTAAAAGGGTAGCATTCATCTGGATTGTGAATGTCTATGTTGTATTTATTTCTCCAGTGTTATGATTCTGACGGTGATTACAGACATTCTAGAAAATGTCTTTATTGCCCCTTTAAAATATGGCTGTAATATTTAGGCTGCAGTTGATGTAAGTCGGCAATCATGTTATGCCTCAAATTGTACGATGTGATACTCACTTAGCCGTTAATCGATCAGCAGGCTTCCGGCACCATTAGTAGTGCGGTTCTCAGTCAGCCGTTTAAGGTTTTAAGATAGCAGCTGTCATGTAGGCTCCGTTTCGGAGCGTTCTGCAAAAATCTTTTCCCGGGCTTATTTCTATGATCCGACACATCACATCGGGTCCTGCGTGGTTCTGCTGCTGTATGCGTTGTTTTTACCAGGCAATTATCCCCTGTGCTTCTATTTAGGGAGATTAGACTGACAGTGCTCACTTAGAGTGCGGCCATTCCTCACGGATGCCGGCTCCGCCCCCCTCTGTATAAGTGTTTTATCTTTGTATGATATATATCATTGTATTGTTTTAAATACATATCTTTAGTCAAATTTAAATTTTAAAATCCTGCCTTTAGTATATATTCTATTTTAATATTGCCCATAGTATACTTTCTATTTTAATATTGTGTATTGAGATATCAACTGATATCTACACTGGTATTAAATACTATTTGTGACTGCATCAACACTCCTAGTTCACGGAGATTACTAAGGACGGTGACTTCTTTAATGGGGGAAGCCTCTGTACTTTAATTCTGTTAAAAGTGTATTGATCTGATGGGAATCCCTGTAAAGCTTGTGTTAGGGAAACCTATTTAAACAATTTATCTGCGTATTGGTTTTATTAAAAAAATATTACACTATATGTGGCGACTTTGTGTCTTCACTGTATGTTCAATTGAGTTAATTGGTAAGAGATCAAGAAACTTGCAAGAATGACTCCTGCTCCAGGTGATACGAAGCAGACACCTACAGCAGACAGTGGGCATCGTTACCTATCCATTGGGCACATTACTTACCTCATAGGATTGAGGTTAAGTATTGTAAATAGGCTGGCAGGCCATTTCTCCTCCGTTTTCATTTATTTTGCTTTACACACATAAAGAAAACTGAAGATTGATTGTAGACTGATTATATGGATTGACTGAAATATTACATGTACTAATGAATTAACTTATCATACAAACTGTATCTGAAAAACTCCCTATTTATAGAGATATATTGGCTTATATTGGTGTCAATGTTATAGAGTTTTTACTTGAGCGGGATACATTTGTTTATGCACAACTTTTCTAACACATTGTAACAAAGGCACAGAGGTAACCTTTGTTTACTTTTGTTTAGCTATATATATATATATATATATATATATATATATATATATATATATATATAAGAAAATAGGAAACGGCACACACCAACTTTTCAATTACCTGGTGCTCTGCTTGAAATACACATGCATGAAATCCAGATAATCCCCACGCCTGGCTTCAGCGTATCCAGGGGGTGTCAATGGAGGCCGTGAAGACAAAGGCTCCTGCATGAGCCGAAACGTTTGGGTTAAGGCCCTTGTTATGCTGATTTGGAAGATTCTGTGTCTGTGCCTGCTTTTTGATAACCCTGGATACGCTGAAGCCAGGCGTGGGGATTATCTTGATTTCATGCATATACAGTATATATATATATATATATTCATTCCTTCATTGCTCAGAGAGGAATTGCCTGTTATTTGGGGGATGGACTAACCTTGTTAGGTGGGATCAGACTGATATAATTCAGGAAGCTTTTCTCTGTGAAAAGCATTACTGGGCTAAACGAAGCTGCTGCCAGGTGATAAATCGCCATAAAACAAGCTAACAAGTTATTGAGCTGTTGTTAATTTCTGAGAGAGCGCTTCTCTTTCTCTCTCTTTAGAACTTACATTTTCTTGTAAGTATTTCTTAAAGCACCTTCGGTTTTAGCGCAGTTGACCTATCGCACCTTTGTGATTCTGTGCTTGTGAAAGCCAGAAAAGATTTTTGTAGTGTGCCCCAAAGAAGTTTATGGGGAAAGGGAGTTAGCTCGGTTGCACAATCAGACTTCCAGAAGTAAGCGTGCTTTTAACGTTTAATATGAGCGCTATTGATTTAACTTGCAGAGTGTTAGTGATCAATTGCTCTAATATTTTTGCACTCCACTTTGAAAAAGCCACAACGGTGGCGAAACTTGTCAGGGCTTAGCTAGTTGTTATGCTAAAAAGCAAAACTTTTTAACTGCAGATGGTTAGATGAGGAGTTATACCGAATAGCGGTGATGACACAGTTCTTGTTGCGGCTATGTGCCGATATTAACTTCACAGTGTGCTCAGTTTGTTTAATGTAATACCATACGGACAATATACTCCATAAGCGCAGTAGATTAAAAATAACTTTTCTGGCACCAATGAAGTTGCGGCTATAAGCCGATTATAATTAAACTATGTGTTCAGTGTATTGAATAAATGCTAATCGGATCATACATTTTCTAAGCTGCAGCAGTATCGATGCAAGAACAAAACACAGACCTATTGAATTGATGTAGTCTATATCAATAATATATTATGAGGCATCCCAAATGGGAGATCTGTTGAACAATAATATTATTCCAATAGAAGTATATAGAACCATATATATTTACAACCTGGGTAATTATATGATAATTCTATAAGAAGATTTCATCATTTCCGATAACAGTGTACTAAGAAGGAGTATTTAATTCCCTCCTCAGGAATCTTTACAAATAATGACATACCCATAATCTAGGTAGTAATATAATATTCCTATGTGAAATATCTAACACTAATGACAACAGTGGATAAAAGAGGAGTATTGTATTCTTCTAATTTTATAATATTTCACTGACGATAAATTGAACGCCATTTGATCTGTATCAACAGTGCACCCAATAGAGATCATAAACTGGGGTTCATTGAATGTGACTGTATACATAAGGTACCACCTATTGATGAAAATCTATATTAAAGGCCATAATAGGTATCCAATAAAGCTATTTCAGCATAATACTGATTCTTAGCCTATTCAATACTAATACTAAGTCACACCATGATAATACCCCTTTCCTAAAATATTCTGTTATCTCTATTAATCTGAACTCTATATTATCCCAACCCTGGAAACTTAATCCAAGGTTAGACTTGACATCATAAGGCATTTTCTGTGTTGAATAGAACACTGAGCTATTATAACCTCATCAACTTCCTGTGTTTTTAACATATTATATGCTTGTTTGTGGATTTATTTTTATTTTTAAGTAATACCCAATAAAGGTTATATTTTAAATTGTTTGCGGATAACTCTGCTTTCCTCCTCCCTAATGATTGTTCTAACTTTTAGCCACTCTCCTTAGGACAAGAGTACTATATAGTGTACACCCCTTTCAATCCAAGGATTGAAACCCCTGTTTTCCACTTGTAATCTAGGCCTATATGATATATATATATATATATATATATATATATATATATATATATATATATATATATATATATATATATATACAGGGAGTGCAGAATTATTAGGAATTATTAGGCGTTGTATTTTTGAGGATTAATTTTATTATTGAACAACAACCATGTTCTCAATGAACCCAAAAAACTAATTAATATCAAAGCTGAAGTAGTTTTTAGTTTGTTTTTAGTTATAGCTATTTTAGGGGGATATCTGTGTGTGCAGGTGACTATTACTGTGCATAATTATTAGGCAACTTAACAAAAAACAAATATATACCCATTTCAATTATTTATTTTTACCAGTGAAACCAACAAAACATCTCAACATTCACAAATATACATTTCTGACATTCAAAAACAAAACAAAAATAAATCAGTGACCAATATAGCCACCTTTCTTTGCGAGGACACTCAAAAGCCTGCCATCCATGGATTCTGTCAGTGTTTTGATCTGTTCACCATCAACATTGCGTGCAGCAGCAACCACAGCCTCCCAGACACTGTTCAGAGAGGTGTACTGTTTTCCCTCCTTGTAAATCTCACATTTGATGATGAACCACAGGTTCTCAATAGGGTTCAGATCAGGTGAACAAGGAGGCCATGTCATTAGATTTTCTTCTTTTATACCCTTTCTTGCCAGCCACGCTGTGGAGTACTTGAACGCGTGTGATGGAGCATTGTCCTGCATGAAAATCATGTTTTTCTTGAAGGATGCAGACTTCTTCCTGTACCACTGCTTGAAGAAGGTGTCTTCCAGAAACTGGCAGTAGGACTGGGAGTTGAGCTTGACTCCATCCTCAACCCGAAAAGGCCCCACAAGCTCATCTTTGATGATACCAGCCCAAACCAGTACTCCACCTCCATTTTGCTGGCGTCTGAGTCGGACTGGAGCTCTCTGCCCTTTACCAATCCAGCCACGAGCCCATCCATCTGGCCCATCAAGACTCACTCTCATTTCATCAGTCCATAAAACCTAAGAAAAATCAGTCTTGAGATATTTCTTGGCCCAGTCTTGACGTTTCAGCTTGTGTGTCTTGTTCAGTGGTGGTCGTCTTTCAGCCTTTCTTACCTTGGCCATGTCTTTGAGTATTGCACACCTTGTGCTTTTGGGCACTCCAGTGATGTTGCAGCTCTGAAATATGGCCAAACTGGTGGCAAGTGGCATCTTGGCAGCTGCACGCTTGACTTTTCTCAGTTCATGGGCAGTTATTTTGCGCCTTGGTTTTTCCACGCGCTTCTTGCGACCCTGTTGACTATTTTGAATGAAACACTTGATTGTTCGATGATCACGCTTCAGAAGCTTTGCAATTTTAAGAGTGCTGCATCCTCTGCAAGATATCTCACTATTTTTTAGACATGTGCGGTTCGTTTCGGATTAATTCGGAAATTCGGTAAATTCGGTAAATTCGGAGATTCGGATCGATTCGGATTTCCGAATTAAAATACTTCCGAATCTACCGAATGAATCCGAAATAGCTGCCGTATCTCCGAATAAATCCGAATTAGCTCGTTAAGATTCGGCATTTCCCCATAGGAAACAATGGGAGTTTCGGCTGAAAAAAAACTAACACCGCAGCCCCATTGTTTCCTATGGGGAAACACTAAGTCTGCACCTAACACCCTAATATGTACCCCGAGTCTCTAAACACCCCTAATCTAACACTTATTAACCCCTAATCTGCTGCCTCCGCTATCGCTGACACCTGCATTATTTTATTAACCCCTAATCTGCCGACCGAATATCGCCGCCACCTACATTATAGCTATTAACCCCTAATCTGCTGTCCCTAACACCGCCGACCCCTACATTATAGTTATTAACCCCTAATCTGCCTCCCCCCAACGTCGCCGCAATCTAACTACAAGTATTAACCCCTAATCTGCCGACCCGATATCGCCGCCGCCTACATTATAACTATTAACCCCTAATCTGCTGTCCCTAACACCGCCGACCCCTACATTATAGTTATTAACCCCTAATCTGCCTCCCCCAACGTCGCCGCAATCTAACTACAAGTATTAACCCCTAATCTGCCGACCCGATATCGCCGCCGCCTACATTATAGCTATTAACCCCTAATCTGCTGTCCCTAACACCGCCGACCCCTACATTATAGTTATTAACCCCTAATCTGCCTCCCCCAACGTCGCCGCAATCTAACTACAAGTATTAACCCCTAATCTGCCGACCCGATATCGCCGCCGCCTACATTATAGCTATTAACCCCTAATCTGCTGTCCCTAACACCGCCGACCCCTACATTATAGTTATTAACCCCTAATATGCCCCCCCAACGTCGCCGCAATCTAACTACAAGTATTAACCCCTAATCTGCTGTCCCTAACACCGCCGACCCCTACATTATAGTTATTAACCCCTAATCTGCCTCCCCCCAACGTCGCCACAATCTAACTACAAGTATTAACCCCTAATCTGCCGACCGCAAATCGCTGCCACTATAATAAATGTATTAACCCCTAAACCGCCGCACTCCCGCCTCGCAAACACTATAATACATTTTATTAACCCCTAATCTGCCCTCCCTAACATCGCCGCCACCTACCTACAATTATTAACCCCTAATCTCCCGCCCCCATCGTCGCCGCTACTATAATAAGGTTATTAACCCCTAAACCTAAATCTAACCCTAACCCTAACACCCACTAACTTAAATATAATTTAAATAAAACGAAATAAATTTACTATAGTTAAATAAATGAATCCTATTTAAAACTAAAGACTTACCTGTAAAATAAACCCTAAGATAGCTACAATATAACTAATAATTACATTGTAGCTATTTTAGGATTTATTTTTATTTTACAGGCAACTTTGTATTTATTTTAACTAGGTACAATAGTTATTAAATAGTTAATAACTATTTAATAACTACCTAGCTAAAATAAATACAAATTTACCTGTAAAATAAATCCTAACCTAAGTTACACTAACACCTAACACTACACTATCATTAAATTAACTAAATAAATTAATCCTATATAAAACTAAATACTTACCTGTAAAATAAACCCTAATATAGCTGCAATATAACTAATAGTTACATTGTAGCTATTTTAGCATTTATATTTATTTTACAGACAACTTTGTATTTATTTTAACTAGGTACAATAGCTATTAAATAGTTATTGACCAATTAATAGCTACCTAGTTAAAATAATTACAAAATTACCTGTAAAATAAATCCTAACCTAAGTTACAATTAAACCTAACACTACACTGTCATTAAATAAATTAACTACAAGTACCTACAATTATCTACAATTAAATAAACTAAAGTACAAAACCCCCCCACTAAATTACAAAAAAAAACAAACACTAAATTACAAAAAATAAAAAAATATTACAAGAATTTTAAACTAATTACACCTAATCTAAGCCCCCTAATAAAATAACAAAGCCCCCCAAAATAAAAAAAAATGCCCTACCCTATACTAAATTACAAAAGTTAACAGCTCTATTACCTTACCAGCCCTGAACAGGGCCCTTTGCGGGGCATGCCCCAAAGAAAACAGCTCTTTTGCCTGTAAAAAAAAAACACAATCCCCCCCCCACATTACAACCCACCACCCACATACCCCTACTCTAACCCAAACCCCCCTTAAATAAACCTAACACTACCCCCCTGAAGATCTCCCTACCTTGAGTCGTGTTCACCCAGCCGGGCCGAAGTCTTCATCCGATGGGGCAGAAGAGGACATCCAGACCGGCAGAAGTCTTCATCCAAGCGGGGCAAGAAGAGGTCTTCCATCCATCATACAAGTACCAAAATACAAACAAACACTAAATTACCAAAAATAATAAAATATTACAATAATTTTAAACTAATTACACCTAATCTAAGCCCCCTACTAGCTATTAATATAGCTTCAATATAACTAATAGTTACATTGTAGCTATTTTAGGATTTATATGTATTTTACAGGCAACTTTGTATTTATTTTAACTAGGTACAATAGTTATTAAATAGTTAATAACTATTTAATAACTACCTAGCTAAAATAAATACAAATTTACCTGTAAAATAAATCATAACCTAAGTTACAATTACACCTAACACTACACTATCATTAAATTAACTAAATAAATGAATCCTATATAAAACTAAAGACTTACCTGTAAAATAAACCCTAATATAGCTGCAATATAACTAATAGTTACATTGTAGCTATTTTAGCATTTATATTTATTGTACAGGCAACTTTGTATTCATTTTAACTAGGTTCAATAGCTATTAAATAGATATTGACTATTTAATAGCTACCTAGTTAAAATAATTACAAAATTACCTGTAAAATAAATCCTAACCTAAGTTACAATTAAACCTAACACTACACTATCATTAAATAAATTAACTACAAGTACCTACAATTAAATGCAATTAAAAAAACTAAACTAAAGTACAAACCCCCCCCCCACTAAATTACAAAAAATAAAAAAATATTACAAGAATTTTAAACTAATTACACCTAATCTAAGCCCCCTAATAAAATAACAAAGCCCCCCAAAATAAAAAAAATGCCCTAACCTATACTAAATTACAAAAGTTAACAGCTCTATTACCTTACCAGCCCTGAACAGGGCCCTTTGCGGGGCATGCCCCAAAGAATACAGCTCTTTTGCCTGTAAAAAAAAACCACAATCCCTCCCCCCACATTACAACCCACCACCCACATACCCATACTCTAACCCAAACCCCCCTTAAATAAACCTAACACTACCCCCCTGAAGATCTCCCTACCTTGAGTCGTGTTCACCCAGCCGGGCCGAAGTCTTCATCCGATGGGGCAGAAGAGGACATCCAGACCGGCAGAAGTCTTCATCCAAGCGGGGCAAGAAGAGGTCTTCCATCCATCAGAAAAGTACAAAAAAACAAACAAACACTAAATTAGCAAAAATAATAAAATATTACAATAATTTTAAACTAATTACACCTAATCTAAGCCCCCTACTAGCTATTAATATAGCTACAATATAACTAATAGTTACATTGTAGCTATTTTAGGATTTATATTTATTTTACAGGCAACTTTGTATTTATTTTAACTAGGTACAATAGCTATTAAATAGTTAATAACTACCTAGCTAAAATAAATACAAATTTACCTGTAAAATAAACCCTAACCTAAGTTACAATTACACCTAACACTACACTGTCATTAAATTAACTAAATAAATTAATCCTATAGAAAACTAAATACTTACCTGTAAAATAAACCCTAATATAGCTACAATATAACTAATAGTTAAATTGTAGCTATTTTAGCATTTATATTTATTTTACAGGCAACTTTGTATTTATTTTAACTAGGTACAATAGCTATTAAATAGTTATTGACTAATTAATAGCTTTCTAGTTAAAATAATTACAAAATTACCTGTAAAATAAATCCTAACCTAAGTTACTATTAAACCTAACACTACACTATCATTAAATAAATTAACTACAAGTACCTACAATTAAATACAATGAAATAAACTAAACTAAAGTACAAAAAAAACAAACACTAAATTACAAAAAATAAAAAAAATTACAAGAATTTTAAACTAATTACACCTAATCTAAGCCCCCTAATAAAATAACAAAGCCCCCCAAAATAAAAAAATGCCCTACCCTATACTAAATTACAAAAGTAATCAGCTCTATTACCTTACCAGCCCTTAAAAGGGCCTTTTGCGGGGGCATGCCCCAAAGAAAACAGCTCTTTTGCCTGTAAAAAAAAACACAATACCCCCCCCACATTACAACCCACCACCCACATACCCCTACTCTAACCCAAACCCCCCTTAAATAAACCTAACACTACCCCCCTGAAGATCTCTCTACCGTGTCTTCACCCAGCGGGCCGAAGTCTTCATCCGATGGGGCAGAAGAGGACATCCAGACCGGCAGAAGTCTTCATCCAAGCGGGGCAAGAAGAGGTCTTCCATCCATCAGAAGTCTTGATCCAGGCGGCATCTTCTCTGTTCATCCATCCGGAGCGGAGCGGCAGCATCCTGAAGACATCCCACGCAGAGCATCCTCTTCTTTCTTGATCCGACGACTAGGTGACTGTACCTTTAAGTGACGTCATCCAAGATGGCGTCCCTTGAATTCCGATTGGCTGATAGGATTCTATCAGCCAATCGGAATTAAGGTAGGAAAAATCTGATTGGCTGATTAAATCAGCCAATCAGATTCAAGTTCAATCCGATTGGCTGATGGAATCAGCCAATCAGATTGACCTCGCATTCTATTGGCTGTTCCGATCAGCCAATAGAATGCGAGCTCAATCTGATTGGCTGATTGGATCAGCCAATCGGATTGAACTTGAATCTGATTGGCTGATTGAATCAGCCAATCAGATTTTTCCTACCTTAATTCCGATTGGCTGATAGAATCCTATCAGCCAATCGGAATTCAAGGGACGCCATCTTGGATGACGTCACTTAAAGGTACAGTCACCTAGTCGTCGGATCAAGAAAGAAGAGGATGCTCTGCGTGGGATGTCTTCAGGATGCTGCCGCTCCGCTCCGGATGGATGAACAGAGAAGATGCCGCCTGGATCAAGACTTCTGATGGATGGAAGACCTCTTCTTGCCCCGCTTGGATGAAGACTTCTGCCGGTCTGGATGTCCTCTTCTGCCCCATCGGATGAAGACTTCGGCCCGCTGGGTGAAGACACGGTAGAGAGATCTTCAGGGGGGTAGTGTTAGGTTTATTTAAGGGGGTTTGGGTTAGAGTAGGGGTATGTGGGTGGTGGGTTGTAATGTGGGGGGGGGTATTGTGTTTTTTTTTACAGGCAAAAGAGCTGTTTTCTTTGGGGCATGCCCCCGCAAAAGGCCCTTTTAAGGGCTGGTAAGGTAATAGAGCTGATTACTTTTGTAATTTAGTATAGGGTAGGGCATTTTTTTATTTTGGGGGGCTTTGTTATTTTATTAGGGGGCTTAGATTAGGTGTAATTAGTTTAAAATTCTTGTAATTTTTTTTATTTTTTGTAATTTAGTGTTTGTTTTTTTGTACTTTAGTTTAGTTTATTTCATTGTATTTAATTGTAGGTACTTGTAGTTAATTTATTTAATGATAGTGTAGTGTTAGGTTTAATAGTAACTTAGGTTAGGATTTATTTTACAGGTAATTTTGTAATTATTTTAACTAGGTAGCTATTAAACAGTAAATATCTATTTAATAGCTATTGTACCTAGTTAAAATAAATACAAAGTTGCCTGTAAAATAAATATAAATGCTAAAATAGCTACAATGTAACTATTAGTTATATTGTAGCTATATTAGGGTTTATTTTACAGGTAAGTATTTAGTTTTATATAGGATTAATTTATTTAGTTAATTTAATGACAGTGTAGTGTTAGGTGTAATTGTAACTTAGGTTAGGGTTTATTTTACAGGTAAATTTGTATTTATTTTAGCTAGGTAGTTATTAACTATTTAATAGCTATTGTACCTAGTTAAAATAAATACAAAGTTGCCTGTAAAATAAATATAAATCCTAAAATAGCTACAATGTAACTATTAGTTATATTGTAGCTATATTAATAGCTAGTAGGGGGCTTAGATTAGGTGTAATTAGTTTAAAATTATTGCAATATTTTATTATTTTTGCTAATTTAGTGTTTGTTTGTTTTTTTGTACTTTTCTGATGGATGGAAGACCTCTTCTTGCCCCGCTTGGATGAAGACTTCTGCCGGTCTGGATGTCCTCTTCTGCCCCATCGGATGAAGACTTCGGCCCGGCTGGGTGAACACGACTCAAGGTAGGGAGATCTTCAGGGGGGTAGTGTTAGGTTTATTTAAGGGGGGTTTGGGTTAGAGTAGGGGTATGTGGGTGGTGGGTTGTAATGTGGGGGGGGGGGATTGTGTTTTTTTTTACAGGCAAAAGAGCTGTTTTCTTTGGGGCATGCCCCGCAAAAGGCCCTGTTCAGGGCTGGTAAGGTAATAGAGCTGTTAACTTTTGTAATTTAGTATAGGGTAGGGCATTTTTTTTATTTTGGGGGGCTTTGTTATTTTATTAGGGGGCTTAGATTAGGTGTAATTAGTTTAAAATTCTTGTAATATTTTTTTATTTTTTGTAATTTAGTGGGGGGGGGGGGGTTTGTACTTTAGTTTAGTTTTTTAATTGTATTTAATTGTAGGTACTTGTAGTTAATTTATTTAATGATAGTGTAGTGTTAGGTTTAATTGTAACTTAGGTTAGGATTTATTTTACAGGTAATTTTGTAATTATTTTAACTAGGTAGCTATTAAACAGTAAATATCTATTTAATAGCTATTGTACCTAGTTAAAATAAATACAAAGTTGCCTGTACAATAAATATAAATGCTAAAATAGCTACAATGTAACTATTAGTTATATTGCAGCTATATTAGGGTTTATTTTACAGGTAAGTCTTTAGTTTTATATAGGATTCATTTATTTAGTTAATTTAATGATAGTGTAGTGTTAGGTGTAATTGTAACTTAGGTTATGATTTATTTTACAGGTAAATTTGTATTTATTTTAGCTAGGTAGTTATTAAATAGTTATTAACTATTTAATAGCTATTGTACCTAGTTAAAATAAATACAAAGTTGCCTGTAAAATAAATATAAATCCTAAAATAGCTACAATGTAACTATTAGTTATATTGAAGCTATATTAATAGCTAGTAGGGGACTTAGATTAGGTGTAATTAGTTTAAAATTATTGTAATATTTTATTATTTTTTGTAATTTAGTGTTTGTTTGTATTTTGGTACTTGTATGATGGATGGAAGACCTCTTCTTGCCCAGCTTGGATGAAGACTTCTGCCGGTCTGGATGTCCTCTTCTGCCCCATCGGATGAAGACTTCGGCCCGGCTGGGTGAACACGACTCAAGGTAGGGAGATCTTCAGGGGGGTAGTGTTAGGTTTATTTAAGGGGGGTTTGGGTTAGAGTAGGGGTATGTGGGTGGTGGGTTGTAATGTGGGGGGGGGATTGTGTTTTTTTTTTTACAGGCAAAAGAGCTGTTTTCTTTGGGGCATGCCCCGCAAAGGGCCCTGTTCAGGGCTGGTAAGGTAATAGAGCTGTTAACTTTTGTAATTTAGTATAGGGTAGGGCATTTTTTTTATTTTGGGGGGCTTTGTTATTTTATTAGGGGGCTTAGATTAGGTGTAATTAGTTTAAAATTCTTGTAATATTTTTTTATTTTTTGTAATTTAGTGTTTTTTTTTTTTTGTAATTTAGTGGGGGGGTTTTGTACTTTAGTTTATTTAATTGTAGATAATTGTAGGTACTTGTAGTTAATTTATTTAATGACAGTGTAGTGTTAGGTTTAATTGTAACTTAGGTTAGGATTTATTTTACAGGTAATTTTGTAATTATTTTAACTAGGTAGCTATTAATTAGTCAATAACTATTTAATAGCTTTTGTACCTAGTTAAAATAAATACAAAGTTGCCTGTAAAATAAATATAAATGCTAAAATGGCTACAATGTAACTATTAGTTATATTGCAGCTATTTTAGGGTTTATTTTACAGGTAAGTATTTTGTTTTAAATATGATTCATTTATTTAGTTAATTTAATGATAGTGTAGTGTTAGGTGTTAGTGTAACTTAGGTTAGGATTTATTTTACAGGTAAATTTGTATTTATTTTAGCTAGGTAGTTATTAAATAGTTAATAACTATTTAATAACTATTGTACCTAGTTAAAATAAATACAAAGTTGCCTGTAAAATAAAAATAAATCCTAAAATAGCTACAATGTAACTATTAGTTATATTGCAGCTATCTTAGGGTTTATTTTACAGGTAAGTCTTTAGTTTTAAATAGGATTCATTTATTTAACTATAGTAAATTTATTTCGTTTTATTTAAATTATATTTAAGTTAGGGGGTGTTAGTGTTAGGGTTAGATTTAGGTTTAGGGGTTAATAACCTTATTATAGTAGCGGCGACGATGGGGGCGGGAGATTAGGGGTTAATAATTGTAGGTAGGTGGCGGCGATGTTAGGGAGGGCAGATTAGGGGTTAATAAAATGTATTATAGTGTTTGCGAGGCGGGAGTGCGGCGGTTTAGGGGTTAATACATTTATTATAGTGGCGGCGATTTGCGGTCGGCAGATTAGGGGTTAATACTTGTAGTTAGATTGTGGCGACGTTGGGGGGAGGCAGATTAGGGGTTAATAACTATAATGTAGGGGTCGGCGGTGTTAGGGACAGCAGATTAGGGGTTAATAGCTATAATGTAGGTGGCGGCGATTTGCGGTCGGCAGATTAGGGGTTAATACTTGTAGTTAGATTGTGGCGACGTTGGGGGGAGGCAGATTAGGGGTTAATAACTATAATGTAGGGGTCGGCGGTGTTAGGGACAGCAGATTAGGGGTTAATAGCTATAATGTAGGCGGCGGCGATATCGGGTCGGCAGATTAGGGGTTAATACTTGTAGTTAGATTGCGGCGACGTTGGGGGAGGCAGATTAGGGGTTAATGACTATAATGTAGGGGTCGGCGGTGTTAGGGACAGCAGATTAGGGGTTAATAGTTATAATGTAGGCGGCGGCGATATCGGGTCGGCAGATTAGGGGTTAATACTTGTAGTTAGATTGCGGCGACGTTGGGGGGAGGCAGATTAGGGGTTAATAACTATAATGTAGGGGTCGGCGGTGTTAGGGACAGCAGATTAGGGGTTAATAGCTATAATGTAGGCGGCGGCGATATCCGATGGCAGATTAGGGGTTAAATAATGTTATTATAGGGTTTGCGATGTGGGGGGGCCTCGGTTTAGTGGTTCATAGGTAGTTTATGGGTGTTAGTGACTTAGTGTACTAAATGGGTGTTAGTGTACTAAAAACATACCGAATTTCGGAACGGAATAGAACCGAATTCAGCCGAATCCGAATAAATCCGAAACGAATTTATTCGGATCCGAATAAATCCGAAACGAATTTATTCAAATTTTGCCGAATCAGATTCGATCCGAAACGAAATTCGAAAAGTCCGAATCGATCCGAACCGAAAACGAACCGAATTTTTTAGCGGTGCACATGTCTACTATTTTTTACTTTTCTGAGCCTGTCAAGTCCTTCTTTTGACCCATTTTGCCAAAGGAAAGGAAGTTGCCTATTAATTATGCAAACCTGATATAGGGTGTTGATGTCATTAGACCACACCCCTTCTCATTACAGAGATGCACATCACCTAATATGCTTAATTGGTAGTAGGCTTTCGAGCCTATACAGCTTGGAGTAAGACAACATGCATAAAGAGGATGATGTGGTCAAAATACTCATTTGCCTAATAATTCTGCACTGCCTGTATAGATATATGAATCATAAAGGAACAGCTGGACATAAAAACTTTAATTCAGTACAATACAGGATGAGGAGGAGGGCACTTTTCTGAAGCGCTTACCATTTTGAGGTTAAAGGTAAATAAGACAAAAGGGGTATATACAAAATATCTGTTTTATTCAGTTAGTTTGGATTGATAGAAAATGTGTTCCTTGATGTATCATATTGGGCACTTCTAATGAAGTTGCATGTCACACTTGACACTGTACTCACATTCATTCCACATATGCAAGTGCTCACCAAATTCTACCGTGCACACATACGCAACATCTCCAGAATCTGACCTTACCTTACTCAAGAAAGTAGAAAAATAATAATTAATTCCCTCATATTGTAACACATTGACTACTGCAATCTACTTCTAAATGGCCTTTCCAAACACCACCTCTCTCTCCCCTCCAATCTATTGACTCATCGGGGGCCGATTTATCAAGCTCCATATGAAGCTTGATGCCCCTCTTTCTGCGCGAAACCGCTGCTCCATAACTTGTCCACCTGCTCTGAGGCCGCGGACAGGAATCAATCGGGTTGATTGACACCCCCTGCTAGCGGCCGATTGGCCACGGATCTGCAGGAAGCGGCATTGCACCAGCAGTTCTCAAGAACTGCTGGTGCAATGATAAATGCCGACAGCGTATGCTACATCGTATAATGTTCACTCACACTTTAATAAATAGGCCCCATTCACTTAAGTCACTAATTTACATCAGCTACTCCACTTTGCAAGACTCTACACTGGCTCCCCATACACTCTAGAATACAATTCAAAGTATAAACCCTAACCTATAAAGCAATCAACAGCCTCAGTCCCAACTATTTTTCTCTCTCATTTCCAAATACTCCAAACCCATCCTCTTCAATCAACTTCTAACCTAGGTTTCTTCACTCCTATTATCTCCACATCCCTCTCTTGCCTCCAAGACTTCTCATGCACTGCTCCTGTCCTCTGGAACTCTCTACCCTGCTCCATTACACTGTCTCCAACCTTGTATAGCTTCAGACGATCCTTGAAAACCCTCCTATTCTTGAGCTGCCTTAAAGGGACAGTCTAGTCCAAAATTAACATTACATGCCCTATCTGAATCATGAAAGTTTAACAACTTCTTTTATCACCAATTGGTATTTTTTATGTTTTTATTTCTTGAGATCATCATCTCACAAAGTAAAACAATACAGAAGGAGAAAAGAAAAAAAATTATAAAATAAAACAAATTATACATATGATTAAAGCATCATTATATAGATTAATACAATTATGTTAAGGCAAATACAAACATAATATTATATCTTATGTAAATATCTTAATTATACTGAAAACTGAACAGTTAAACAGAGAATGTATATAAAACTTGACCACATGTATAATCATTATGTAAGGAGAGGGGTATGGGAGGAGAAGGGAAAAGGAAACAAAAAAAAACACAAGGGAAAAGAAGAAAAAGGTATATATATTGCAGATATGCAATGTCTTTCTCAGTAGTTACGCTGTGTTCTCAGTCATCAGCGTAACTGCTGAGAAACGCGTTGCATATCTGGAGGTACAGACTGTGTATACCACCAGCTTTTCACACTGTATTGTTTGAATTTTATATGGTTTTAATAAATCAGTTTTTAAACAAGTGTTTACAAGCCCTAATTGCCAGGTGCACATATGTGTTGGGCCTACTGTTTGGTTCATCACTGTGAGTGTGTTTGAGCTGTCCCTGGACCACGTGCAGCTGTCGGGAGGAGGTGAGCTGACACCTTTATACTGTCAGCCTGCGTCTACTAGCACATAAGGGTGCTCTATGGAAATGTGAATACCCTGTGTTTGACATTTTCTATCTGATTTGTCTATTTGGTGACACATGAGGCTCCTCTCTTATATTTGCTAGATGCTGTTGTCTTACCCTCAATTGCCCATTTTCACAGACTTCTCTCACCGTTCTAAGACCTCTACTAGCCCATTGAGAGAATACTCCTCGATCTAAGCCTGGGCCGAATTCAGGATTCCCCACTAGGGGTAAGAAGCCTGATCTACAATAACTGATCTTGATTTCTATACAAGTACTTTGCCAAGCTTTAATTATATGCCTAAAAGTGAATAGTTGGGCCCCATTTGCTGGAATTTTAGAGGGTGGTATATGTAATATGAATTTCAAATAAATCAAATGGGTATGTTCTCTTGGTATTTTTATTTGAAAGCTAAACCTAGGAGGTTCATATGCTAATTTCTTAGACCTTGAAGGCCTCCTCTAAGCTGAATGCATTTTGACAGTTTTTCACCACTAGAGGGTGTTAGTTCATATGTGTCATATAGATTACATTGAGCTCACGCACGTGAAGTTACCTAGGAGTCAGCACTGATTGGCTAAAATTCAAGTCTGTCAAAAGAACTGAAATAAGGGGGCAGTTTGCAGAGGATTAGATACAATGTAATCTTAGAGCTAAAACGTGTATTAATATTATTGTGTTGGTTATGCAAAATTGGGTAATGTGTAATAAGGGGATTATCTATCTTTTTATACAACAACATTTCTGGTGTAGACTGTCCCTTTAACTCACTGCTGCAACTACAATCCATGTAACAAGCTACCCCAAACCTTATGTCTCTGCACCCTCAACCTGTAGACATTAAGCTCTTTGGATAAGGACCCTCTTTCTCCAGTACTAGATTCATTAAGTTTTGTATCTTATCACAAATACTTGTCATTTTATACCCCTATCTCTGCACCCAGCGCTATGGAATTTTGCAGCGCTATACAAATAAATGATATTAATAATAATATATGTTATGTTTTTTAAACTGTGTATGAAAACTGCAAAATGCAAACCTTACACTCTATATTGTGTGTGCTTTCTCATCATACCTGATAGAACTGTGAAAAAGCTGGCAACATTACTGATCTATGAATGTTCATGGGGTGTAAGAATATCTTATATATATCACCAAATATACATTATGGGATCTATTTATGTAGGTGCGGACATACATGATTCGCTATAGTGAATTATGTCCCCCGCACATCGATAAATGCCGACAGCATACGCTGTCAGCATTTATCATTGCACCAGCAGTTCTGGTGAACTGCTGGTGCAATACCGCCCCCTGCAGATTCGCGGCCAATCGGCCACCAGCAGGGGGTGTCAATCAACCCGATCGTATTTGATTGGGCTGATTGCTGTGCGCCACCTCAGAGGTGGCGGACAAGTTAAGGAGCAGTGGTCTTAGGACTGCTGCTTCTTAACTTCCGCTTCAGTTGGAACGGAAGCGGAGAGGGTCGGTAGCAGCATCCGCTGCTTCATAAATAGACCCCTATATCTTCAATATGGCTTTGCCCAGTGTGAAAATGTAGAACTTTATCAACTGGTAACTGTAAACAGTTAAATTAAGAGAACAATTCTGAAGAGAGCTGTAGGCACAGGAGGAAAAAACAATATCATGGTGTGTAGTAACCATCTTGTTGAAGTCCAGTAGTATAATGTCCCTTTAAAATGACTCACTTAAATTGTACAACATATTCTTTTTTTGTTTTCTATTAAAAATCATATTTAACCCCTTAACAACCATGATGTACCCTGTATGTCGCTGGTCGTATTTTTAAAAAAATTATAATATTGTGGGTCCCACCGCCAGCGCTATTATAAAGTCCCTCCCTCCAGCGGGTCACCGGAAAAAAAGCACCATAGAAAGAACCTGTACATCGCTGGTCCTTAAGGGGTTATATTTGTAATGAGCAAATTACAGCAGATACCTCTCACACAAATATTTTCTGTTGCTCAGGGGGTGGTCAAAATTCTATATTTTATAAGCAATTTGTTTTTTTTACTTTACATAAATTAATTGACAAGTTTTAAAATACATTTCATGTAATTACAAGTGACATTTTATTAAGAAAAATGCAAAAATACCTACAATTCACTATACAACAATCCCATAACTGATCATTACAAATACAACTTCTGAACCAATTTTAATGCAAATCTGCTTTATTGTGTTGTGTGAAGGTCACCTTTGCTTGAATATGCGACTAACTAGACAATTATTTTGATTTGTTTTTGATGCAGTTTGTTCTTTTTTTATATATTTTTTCCCCTCAATTTCATCATGGTTATGACTCCAGAAAAGAGATAACGAGTGAAATTTGACAGGCGGTGAAACTTGACAGGCAGGACTTATTAATATTATGAGAAATTAATGAGATCCAATGTCTCTAATGTTGCCAAAAGGGATTAAAGTTAATTCTTGCTAAAAATCAATCAACAGACAAAGTAAAGCAACATACAGTTGTGAGTCTTATTCCTCTGAGATTCATTGTCCTAGCTGTTTGAAGTTTTGAAATGGATTTATAGGCAAAAGAGATTCACTTACTTCAATAAGAAACTATTCTGCAAAAATATAGTTAAGTTTATAAGTTATCAGAGTTTCTATGCTTAGTGCATAATCAGCAACAACCTTTTTTATTTTGATATTTCCTGATGGGGCTCGATCCTGCAGTCTTTTTTTTTTTCTATCTTTCACTGTCTGACTGTGTTCTATTGCAGTTGGTAATATCGTACTGAGCTCTCAGAGACCAGTGCTTCTGTTTAGCTTGTGTCAAACAAAACAGCCTGCTTAGTCAGTTAATCAATAATTAGGCAATTTACTTAGCTAATTGATAATTAAGCTATGACCTAGTACTATGGTGCCCAAATCTGGCCCTCAGTTTGAGAATCTTAAAAAGACATTCAATTCAAAATGTAATTTCACATAAACTGTTTAAAAAAACATGAAACCCAAATTTTTTATTTTGTGATTCAGGTAGAGCATACAATTTTAAACAACTTTCTAATTTACTGAATTTATCAAATTTTCTTTGTCCTCTTGATATCCTTTTGTTGAAATGCAGAAATGTAAAAGCTCAGGAGCCTGCCCATGTCTGGGTCACTATATGGCAGCTGTTTTGCAAGAATGTTTTCTATATTCAAAAGCACTAGATGGCAGCACTATTTCCTGCCATTTAAGGCTCCAGACACCTACATAGGTATCTATTCAACAAAGAACAACATAAGAACAAAGCAAATTTGATCAAATAAATAAATTGGAAACTTTTTTTTTAAAATTGTATGCTTTGCCTAAATCACAAAAATATGTTTGGGGTTTCATACCTATTTAATTATGTGCAGTAAAAAAAATTTGTAATGTTCTTTCACTATTTATTTTGCCTGCATTTCCTGTAACTTAACCCAGACAACTCAACATTGTACACCGTAACTGCTTGATCAGTGCAGGATCTTATGTATATCTGTCTGTAGATGGCTAAGCTAGGATTTACCAGTGCAACAAATAAAGGGAACTTTCAGTCATGAAGTATAAAATATTTTATGCTGAAAGTTCCTTTATTTGTCTGCGGTGTTCACTGTGCTGAGCGCCTCAGGCCACCCGCAATAGAAAGCAATTTTTTCAATGAGGTGACATTTCCACCTCTTAGCCAATAGTGTGCTAGCTATCCAGCATAATGCCAGTTGGTCCGCACGGCTATTGGCTAAGATCACCTCACTGCAAAATAGCGTTCTGCCGTGGGTGGCCTGAGGCGCTCAGTGCGGCGAATGCTGCAGACAAATAAAGGAACTTTCAGCATGAAGTATTTTATACTTCATGACGGAAAGTCCCCTTTTATTTGTTGGTAAACAGGGTGTACACTGAACTCTGGAAGAAGAAACAGTGCTGGCCAACTAACTATTCGCACTTCTCACAAGTGTGAACTGAAAAGGAAAATAGGGGCTATAGGTTAGTTAGTGGCGCCTATGGCTGACTGTCAATAGATAAATTAGGACCGATTAAAATATATGTGATCAAGTGTGTGTTACTATACTCGTAATCACTTAAAGGTAGCAATATCAAGTTTGACCATGAGAGTGCTTTAAAGCCAAAAGTTGGAAAGAAGCGATATATCTAAAACTTGCAAATTGAGCCAAAATATATGAAATTACAAATGCTTTAAAAATAAGAACAATTTAATAAAATGTGAATATACGATAACAGCACAATATTAGAATAACGCTGATACCGGTGTCTTCAATATCAAATGATAAAAACATACAAGAGTAAAAATCCCAATGCAGAGAGACAAAACTATATTTACTAACAATAGTCTACTAAATAAATAGCAATCATAAATCTTGCAGCTTGATAAGGCTTACGTAAGAAATGTTGCCATATGTTACAATATATATTGTTAGTATCAAACTGACTTGATGTAATTCTATGTTGCTGATTTAGCTGACATTTCATTAACTGTAATCGTAGGATGTGTATTTACAATTTAAAGTTCATATACGATTTCTTCGTTATCCGGAGATTAAATGAAACGTTGGTACAACGGTACAAGGGTATTTTCTAGCCGTGTAATTTGTATAATTCTTCTGTTTCAAAAGTCAATGCTAGGGTTACAACAACAATCTGTGAAGCTTTCAGTACGGAGCTTGTGAATTTACTCACTTTTACTTCTTTTCTTCTTTCGGCGTCCTCACCTTACTTACTTGCTTCCTCTGTTGGAACTGTCGGTGTGTTGGGTCCAACCAGGGCAGGACTGTTGAAGTGCGCGCACTTTTTGAAAATTGAAGTCTGTAAGCTTAATACTCCTACCGCTTCAGTATGTGCTATTTCAGCATGTAGAAAGAATAGGTTCTGGGAGTATATTTGTGGCATCTTCTAGTAAGGAGCTGTATGGTTGAACATCTATGCATTTCAGCTGTTAAGCCTTTATCAAGATGTTCTTGTCCTACTGCTCCTCCATTATATAGGCTGATTTAACCCTTGAACTGCTTCGCTGAAAAATAGTAGTGTAGTGATCAAACAGGCAGATAAGGGTGGAGGGATAGTGATAATGAACCGCGACTATTACTTAGAGGAAGCCAACAGATTATTAGAGGACCCTATAACCTACAAAAAATTTGTAAATGACCCAGGGGATGTGTTTTTCACTCAATTACAAGAGTTACTCAAAAGAGCCCATTCTATGGGATTACTCAATGACTCAGAGTTCAACTTTGTGTTAATCAAACATTTTAGAACACTTATTTTTTATTTTATACCAAAAATCCATAAAAACTTACAGTACCCACCTGGACGTCCAATAATCTCAGGCATAGACTCCATAACCTCCAATTTATCACATTACATCGACCATTTCCTCCAAAAATATGTCAAAGATCTACCTTCATACTTAGCCGATTCCACTCAATTTTTAAAGATACTTAATACTGTGAAATGGGTGAATGATTATATATTAGTCACCTGTGACGCTAGTGCATTATACACTAATATACAGCATACTCTGGGCCTAATAGCAGTAGAATATTATCTACAACTCGACCCCGAAATGTCATCTACACAATTGAGATTTCTAATTGATTGTATTGAATTTATCCTCAATAAAAATTATTTCAAATTTAATGAAAAATATTTCCTACAAATAAAGGGGACGACTATGGGCACAAGATTTGCACCCAGTTATGCCAATTTATTCATGGGATACTTCGAGAAGGACCTTTTTGAAGGTGGCCCATGGGGTGCGAATCTTGTGCTCTATAGGCGTTACATAGATGACCTATTTATAATAAGGAATAGTGATGTCCCGAACTGTTCGCCTGCGAACGGTTCACAGCGAACATAGCTTGTTCGCGTTTGTGGGCGAACACATGGCGATGTTCGATCCGCCCCTATGTGTCATCATTGAGGAAACTTTGACCCTTTATGTCACAGCCGCAGACACTCCCTCACAGACCCTCCCAGCTACTCGGAATCCGCCATTTTAGACTCATAACGACCTTGCTTTTTTAATGAGAGGACGTGTTGTGTTTTTGCTCCTGACATTAATAGGAAAAACATAGCTAGGCTAGTGTATTTAGTGTCCACTACAGTCCAGAAGGACTCCACTCATCTCTGCTGCAAGCACAGCACCCCAAAAAGCCCTTTTTAGGGTTATATTTTGTGCCGTTTTTTTTTTTATTAGCATTTGCCTGGCTTTCAGGCTGTGTGTTTAAGGCTCACAGCATATGCTGTGATTACTGCCACCACTGATATCTCCCTAACAACATTAGTTTAAATTTAACTAACCAAAAAATTTAATTATTTTGCTAGTGTAATTTTATTTCATTTTCTATCAGGCCTGTGTCACACAGCATATACTCTGGTTCATTGCTCTGTGCCAGCCACCAGTGTTAATATCCGTTTATAACATCAATTGAAATTTAAAAAAAAAAAGAATATTTTGCTAGTGTAATCTAATTACATTTAATTTTGTCTGTCAGGCTCACTCAGCATTAATATACCTCATTTTTTCAGTCTTTTGGTTAATTGGTCTGTGCCAGGCAGCTACCCAGCACTCATATCTTCTTCACCTTAATTTAAATATAATTTTTTTTTTTTTAAATTTGTTTGATAGTGTAATCTAATATAATTTTCTATCAGGCCTGTGTGTTTTGCTGACATACAGAGCCTACTGTGTTTACTTGCTGCCCTCCCTAGTCTATGAGCCACAACTCATATGTGTTTAACCTTTTTTTAATTCCCCCCCAAAAAAATAATTTAAATCATTTTTCTAGTGTAATCTAATAGTATTTTCTATCAGGCCTGTGTGTATCTGACTTACAGAGCCTACTGTTTTTAATAGCTGCCCTTCCAAGGCTATCAGCCACGACTCATATGTATGTGCTTAACCTTTTTCTTTAAATTCCCCAAAAAAGTCTTTAAATCATTATGCTAGTGTAATCTAATTTTATTTTCTATCAGGCCTGTGTCTAACTGTCTATCTGACTTACACAGCATACTGTTGTTAATTGCTGTCCTACGTAGCAGCCAGCCAGTGCGACCACTCATAGAGTCATATGTGCATTGCACTTCTTAACATAAGTTTAATATTAAAATCTAAAATTTTAAAATATTTTGCTAGTGTAATCTAACTTAATTTTCTATCAGGCCTGTGTTTTTGTCACTTACACAGCATACTGTGTTAAATTGCTGCCCTACCTACCATCCACGACTCATATCTGCCAGCCTGTGTGCCAGGCCCAACTAGCCAATTAGTGGCACCAATCATAATTCTTGTAACAGTATATAAAAAAATAAAAATCATAATTTTTTGGACTGCAAATATTCAGTCTCCTAGTGCCATTGAATTGCATTTACCTCCTGCCTGCCACTGACATCCTTTTGTGCCAGGCCGTCTAGCCAACTATTTACACCAATCATAATTGTTGTCACAGACAGTATAGTTACTAATTAAAATTAAAAAAAATTTGATTGTTGATCTTAATCCTCAGTTTGCTTGTGCCATAGAATTGCACTTTTCTTCTGCCTTCCAAGCCTGTGTGCCAGGCCTACTTGAAAAATATTTACACCAATCATATTTGTTGTCACAGTATTCTTAATAATTAAAAATTAAAATTTTTGGTAATAGTTGTTGTGAATCCTCAGTTTGCTGGTGCCATTGAATTGCACTTTCCTCCTGCCTTGCAGCCTGCTGTGTGCCCACCTAGCCAATTATTGCCAGCAATCATATTTCTTTTAACAGTATTGCAAAAATTGTCAATCATCACTGTTTTGACTGTCAGTATTCAGTCTCCCAGTGTCCTTGAATTGCATTTACCTCCTGTCTGCCAGCCTTTTGTGCCAGGCCGTCTTGCCAACTATTTACACCAATCATAATTGTTGTCACAGTATAGTTACTAATTAAAATTAAAAAATTCTTGATTGTTGATCTTAATCCTCAGTTTGCTCGTGCCCTAGAATTGCACTTTTCTACTGCCTTCCAAGCCTGTGTGCCAGGCCTACTTGAAAAATATTTACACCAATCATATTTGTTGTCACAGTATTCTTAATAATTAAAAATTAAATTTTTTGGTAATAGTTGTTGTGAATCCTCAGTTTGCTGGTGCCATTGAATTTCACTTTCCTCCTGCCTTGCAGCCTGCTGTGTGCTAGGCCCACCTAGCCAATTATTGCCAGCAATCATATTTCTTTTAACAGTATTGCAAAAATTGTCAATCATCACTGTTTTGACTGTCAGTAATCAGTCTCCTAGTGTCCTTGAATTGCATCTACCTCCTGCCTGCCAGCCTTTTGTGCCAGGCCGTCTTGGCAACTATTTACACCAATCATAATTGTTGTCACAGTATAGTTACTAATTAAAATTAAACATTTTTTGATTGTTGATCTTAATCCTCAGTTTGCTCGTGCCATTGAATTGCACTTTTCTACTGCCTGCCAGCCTGTGTGCCAGGCCCAACTATCCAATTAGTGCCAGCAATCATATTTCTTTTAACAGTGTTGCAAAATTTGTCAATCATCACTGTTTTGACTGTCAATCTGCAGTCTACTAGTGCCCTTGAATTGCATTTTCCTCCTGCCTGCCTGTGTGCCAGTCCCAACTAGCCAATTAGTGCCACCAATCATATTTATTGTAACAGGATTGGAATTTTTGTTAATCATAACGGTTTTGACTGTGATTCTTCAGTCTCCTAGTGCCATTGAATTGCAGTTTCCTTTCTCCCAGCGTGTGTGCCAGACAGGCCCTTTTGCCAACTAGTGCCAAACAATCATATTTGTTGTCACAGTACTTGTAATATTTTAAAAAATTAACAATTTGTGATTTTTAAAACATCTGTCTTTTTTGTTGTTGTCAGTCTCACAGTGTATACTGTGCCCACTTTCACAGTGCCACCACTCAATTGGTGTAATAGTATTGTTAGTGTCCATTTTAAAAAAAATGACAGGCAGAGGCAACCGAAGGCACCATCAGCGACATCATACCATTTATTTTCTTCCTGGAGCGTGCCCTGTGAAGAGTGCTGGATCAGGCAGTAGATGAGCGTTAAGAGGAAGAGTTGTGGTGTCCATCACCCCCACAAACAGCCTTATCAGCATCGCTTGCTGGACCTGTGGCAATGCAGGAAGAAGATTGTGAGGAAGAGGAGTCAGAGGAGGAATGTGGCTTTGAGGAGGAGGTGGAAGACCGAGCACAACAGGCATCCCAGGGTGCTCGTTGTTGTCACCTCTCTGGTACCCGTGGTGTTGTATGTGGCTGGGGGGAAGAAGATACCATCAGTGAGATCAGTGAGGAGGAGGAACGGGACATGATTAGCTCGGCATCCAACCTTGTTCAAATGGGTTCTTTCATGCTGTCATGCCTGTTGAGGGACCCTCGTATAAAAAAGCTGAAGGAGAACGACCTGTACTGGGTGTCCACGCTCCTCGACCCCCGGTATAAGCATAAAGTGCCTGAAATGTTACCAAATTCCCGCAAGTCGGAAAGGATGGAGCATTTTAAGAATAAATTAAAAACTATGCTTTACACAGCGTATAAGGGTGATGTCACAGCACCACGGGAATGTAACAGGGGAAGAGATGAAATTAATCCTCCTCCTCCTCCCACGACCACGGCGGCAAGGACAGGACGCTTTCCTGACGTCTTGTTGATGGAGGACATGCGTACCTTTTTAACTCCCATGCACCATCAGAGCCTTTCGGGATCCAGCCTTAGAGAAAGACTCAACCGACAGGTAGCAGACTACCTAGCTTTAACTGCGGATCTCGACACTCTCAGGAGCGATGGACCCCTTGACTACTGGGTGTGCAGGCTGGACTTGTGGCCTGAGCTATCCCAATTTGCGATGGAACATCTGGCCTGCCCCGCTTCAAGTGTCCTGTCCGAAAGGACTTTCAGTGCAGCAGGAGGTTTTGTCACTGAGAAGAGAAGTCGCCTAGGTCAAAAAAGCCTTGACTATCTCACTTTTATAAAAATGAATGAGGGCTGGATCCCGAAGGGACTGACATTGGGCGATACATTTGAATAAAAAAGGCCTGATGATGAGATGAGCTGGCTTGGGCTACAACTGGTACACAGGCTGGCCTTTTTTTTTTTTTATAAAGCCGGAGGACTTGCTTGACTTATCCGCCAACAACTAGTGTTCAAGCCACAAGCTTTTAGGGCACTTTATAAATGTTTTACAAACATCAATTTTTCTGGCCGCTGCTACAGCAGTTGCTACAACAATACCCAAATTTTTCAGTCATTTGTACATTCCTAATTTTTCTGGCCTCTGCTGCAGCTCTGTGGGTACAAAACTCAAATAAAAAAAATAAGGCACATAACACTAGTGATTAAACTGTTACGAATTGTACAACTTAGCACACCACTCATATCTGGTGGACCATTAAATTGAACGCAAAATGCCACAAATTTGAAGGAGGAGGACCGACCAAGCATCTTTATTCGTCTCTTGGTTGCTCTAAATTATCTCCGTGTTCCATCTATGCCATACCTGTACTCTATTGTGCAAAAGGGTGGCATATGTGGTGTTTCATGCTGTTGTGCCTGTTGCGGGTCGTGGCCCATGGTATAAAAAGGCTGAAGGAGAACGACCTGTAATGGGTGCCCCATCAAATTTTTAGAAAAATGTTCCTGGTTCCTCTCAATTATCTCTGGGTTTCTAAAATGGATGCCATACCTGTACTCGCTTGTGCAAAAGGATGGCATATGTGGTGGTATTTCCTGCAGTTGTTTCTGTTGAGGGTGCTGGACCCTCTTATAAAAAGGCTGAAGGAGAACGACCTGGAGTGGGAGTCCAAGCCTGGTTTTTGGGGCTATTTCACTTTTCCAAACAATTATGTGTGGGTTTCTAAAATCAATGCCGTACCAGTACTCTATTGTTCAAAAGGATGCCATATGTTCTCTTTCCTGCTGGTATTTTGTTTGAGGGTCCTGGACCCTCTTATAAAAAGGCCTAAGGAGAAAGAGGTGTACTGGGTGTCCACTCAATTTTTTTTTCTATTTCACATTTGACCAAAATTATCTCTGGGTTTGTAAAATCAATGCTGTACCTGTACTCTATTGTTCAAAAGGATGCCATACGTCCTCTTTCCTGCTGGTGTTTTTTTTTAGGGTCCTGGACCCTCTTATAAAAAGGCCGAAGGAGAAAGAAGTGTACTGGGTGTCCATCGAATCATTTGTTTGATTCAAATTCCCGGTTGCAACAAATTATCTCCTGGTTTCTAAAATCAATGCCTTTCCTGTTATCTAATTTTCAAAAGGATGCCATATGTCCTCTTTCCTGCTGCTGGTTTTGTTGAGGGTCCTGGAGCCTCTGCTAAAAAGGCCTAAGGATAAATAAGTGTACTGGGTGTCTAATCAATGTTTTTTTAGATTTCACGGTTGCAAAAAAATAATCCCCGGGTTTCTAAAATCAATGCCTTTCCTGTAATCTATTATTCACAAGGATGCCATATGTCCTCTTTCATGCTGTTGTTTCTGTTGAGGCTCCGGGAGCCTCTTATAAAAAGGACTAAGGATAAAGAAGTGTACTGGGTGTCTAATCTATGTTTTTTTAGATTTCACGGTTGCAACAAATTATCTCCGGGTTTCTAAAATCAATGCCTTTCCTGTAATCTATTATTCACAAGGATGCCATATGTCCTCTTTCATGCTGTTGTTTCTGTTGAGGCTCCGGGAGCCTCTTATAAAAAGGCCTAAGGATAAAGAAGTGTACTGGGTGTCCAATCAATGTTTTTTTCTATTTCCCGGTTCATATAAATGATCTCTGGGATTCTAAAATCAATGCCTTAACTGTAATCAATTGTTCACAAGGATGCCATATGTCCTCTTTCATGCTGTTGTTTCTGTTGAGGGTCCTGGAGCCTCTGCTAAAAAGGCCTAAGGATAAATATGTGTACTGGGTGTCTAATCAATGTTTTTTTAGATTTCCCGGTTGAAACAAATTATCCCCGGGTTTCTAAAATCAATGCCTTTCCAGAAATCTATTTTTCAAAAGGATGCCATATGTCCTCTTTCCTGCTGCTGGTTTTGTTGAGGGTCCTGGAGCCTCTGCTAATAAGGCCTAAGGAGAAATAAGTTTACTGGGTGTCTAATCAAGGTTTTTTTAGATTTCCCGGTTGCAACAAATTATCTCTGGGTTTCTCAAATCAATGCCTTAAATGTAATCTATTGTTCAAAAGGATGCCATATGTCCTCTTTCCTTTTTTTTTTTTTCTCTGTATTTTTGTTTATTTTAGAAAATTTAATGCACTTACAGGTTCACTAAGATTATGACTTTGCACACTGCCATTTTCCATGCAGCATTTTGACATGTCATGTGATATGACTAGAAGAATGGTATGTTTTGAATCTGCTGAGCATAATAAAAAAAAATAAAAAATTAATTTAACTTGAGTTACTAACTGAAGCATGACTTCAGGAGTCAGGTGTGGTCCTAGGTAGTGGTTGTTAGCAGATTCTTTTTAATGCAAATTGCAATTGCCACAGCGTGCATAAAATGTGCGTCACTAGTCTCCAAATCTTACCTTTTTTTTTTTTTTTTTAATAAATATTTTTATTGAGGTTTGCACAGATTACAACATGAATCAGTAAAACCATAACAAACTGTATGCAATTAGAAAACAATAGATAAAATCAACTCAAAGAAGTGTCTAGTTAAACCATATTTGATTAAACATCAGAAAGAGGAGCGACATGGAAACAAATCAAGACGTAATTGAATGTATAGTTAAAACCTCATTTTTTGTATTTAGGTATAGTACTGAGTCCTCTCCTCATACTAAAGGCCACTCATGGACCATATTACTCATATATTACATCTCAGAGGACTATTAGTTTATGGAACAGCCACTTATGGGCCATAGTACATATAGGTATAGTTTTGTATCTGAGAGGAACAATCCAATTAATATCACGCTAGATGGGACAAATTATGAGGGAAAAAATAACACAAAGAATCACTTTGGATGGGTTAGGGTACAGGGAGGTGAAATTGAAGTGGGCCAAAGGCTGCTATATAGGAGTATATTTAAGGAGGCATGTTTTGGGCTGCTAATGCATCAAGGGTGAGATGATGTTGGGATCTTGGATAAAGTCCAAAATGACATAGGAGCATGTATATATTAGTACATTGGATTAAAGAATTAACTCTCTGAACCCTCACTATCTGCAGTGGCTAAAAAGGGCTGAAACACTATAAAGTACTGTATGTAAAAGTACCAATCAAAAAGAATAGGGTATAGTAGTAGCGTTCATTAAACTGGAGTGGTTTTATATGTCATCCCCAATAGCTAAGATAAACTATCCAACCTTTAAATTCCAGATCAAACAATAAAAATAACATGCCTGTTACCAGTGGGCTCTATGGTGTAAAATAATATAGGGTTTTACTTCTGTTAATCGGGCCGAGTAGTTATAAAAGGAAAATATGCAACTTTTGCTTAACAACTCGCTGGCCCAGTAAAATAAATAGCAATCTCCATGAATACTCTGATTAGGCTTAGTGACCATTACGTGCAACTGTAAAATTGTACAAACATGTGATTATTACAGATTTAGTGCTCAATCTTACCCACAGAATAAATAAACTGTCAATTAATGTCAAAATATCAAACATAGAGTAAGTGGTGATGACATTAGTATTCTAACGGGAGTAGCAGCAGGCTGCTAAGACAAATAAACAGCAATGAACTTCTTACAACTTTGTAGTACAGTGAAGCGGAAAGTGAAAGTCATATATCTAGCTCTGTGTACGGGCACTACAGACTCCCAGCTGCCCAGTAATTTGTCTGGAACTATAGAGAGTCTAGAGTCCTGGAAGCTGGAAAGTTCTCTTAGGTAGCGTCCACAACCCTCGGTTCAGATGGAAAAAATAAGCCCCCAGGGTCAAACACTCCCCCACGGCTGTACTGTACCTCATCTAGTCGGCAGCTATGACTGAAGCTCCAGCCCACTCCGTGTCTGTCAAGTAGTCTCGCGCTAGCCCGAGCCGTAAGCACAAGGTAAGGAAGCTGCTTTCTGAGGGGGCTGCAAGCCTCTAACTGTTCAGGTTCCAATGGAGGGGTAAAGCCGTACTGAAGGAATGATGGTTTTGGGCCACAGGTATCGAGAGCAGGCACCTTAATGATCTCGGTCGACCAATTGGCCCATGGGTCCAGGCTGTTATTCACGTTGAGCTGCAATGCCTGTAGCGCAATGTCCTTGACAGTGTTCTCCTTCTTTGGTTCACCGTAACATGTGTGAAAGGTGTCACAGCTTAGTTTCGGTAGACAAGCCCCAGATGCATCCCCGGTAAGAGAAAAGATGGTCGGGAGATGTGTAAACAAGGGCTGCGGCTCCCAAACACTGTGGGGTGCTCCAGTGGCGTACGGCCCTCTGGCCCTCTGTCTGTCAGGGTAAGCTGCGACTTGCTGCCAAAGTATCTGGTGTTCCACTCCTCTTGAAGGGCTCACCCCCGCACACTCAGTGCCTATATGCACCGCAGCTCCCTGCTCCCAGTGAGCTGCTTGCTCCATCGCCTCTTCTGTATGTGGGCCGGTACCATCTTCTGACAGGGTCAGACGGATTGTGTCAACTTTGTAGATTTCAAGTGCCTGGGTCAAGTGCTTGTGTGGTTCAGGCAAAGGTTGTGCTCCTCTTACTGCTTTAGCGCAAGCCCCCTTTAGGGATGTGAATTCCTCCTGTAGTGCTTCATGCAGGCTGAGGAAGTGCGCATCTAGCATGGCTTTCACTTCATTCAGGATTAGTTTGGTGTCCAGCGCCATATTGGAAAGACAAAATACAGGTCTCCATACCCGTTGATATAAGGGGTGACTAGTGCTTTTCCTTCTCTTTGTCAATAGTTGTGATTAACGAGTTGGCCAGTTACTATAGAACTGGTTTGACAACCCAGGGTCCTGGGGGGATATATTGGCGGCAGCTTTGACAGCACTATAAGGCTAGAGAGGTCTCTCAGTCTCGCGGCTAGCTGTAACGCAGTCAGCTGAGGAACATAGGTAAGCTGATATGAGTAAGGTATCTCCAGGATCCTCTTGGATAGCCCCAGAAAGTGTGACTATGAATCCCAAAAAGAAAATTAAATTAAGGTTGAAAACTAACTCCAAAGTAACTTGTAAGACCTGGAGCTCCTCAAACACATGTCCTACCGCAACAGCTATAGGCTCCGCCCCCCAAATCTTACCTTTTTAATGCCAATTGATATTGCCACAGCTGGAACAACAGTAAATAACATGTGCGTCACCACAGTCTCCGAAGCTGTTGTCGGATGTATACAAAAACACTGATAAAGTATTCCTTTCGGGGCGCAAAGAGATGGCTACCGGAACACTCCAGGAACTTCCCAAGAGTCGCTGTCTTGTGTTTCTGGTGATGTTGGAGACATCTGGGTAGTGTACAGGGAGGCCCAAAATCCTCTCCATCTCTGTGCACCACAGGACAGGACGTCCTTGTCATCCATAAGCACATGAAATTGCTTGCATTTTCCTTGCTTCAAGAAGTTCAGCTTTTGTGGTGATAGTACAGAATTAAATAAACTTTGGTTTCCTACCATACTCAAGACAATCTTGTAGTTCAAGCTTCGGACTTGCTGTGGGAAACAGTGGCCTGTCCATACCAGGAAGATGATTTAGACAGAAGTAACGAGCTCTGCTTGCAGGTGACACATGTATATCGTCAATCATCATAGGGGTTGCGTGCAGAATATGGCTGATGGCCCCTTATTCACATGTTTGTCCAGAGCCACAACATTTGCAAACAGCCAGAAGAAAGGTCAGTTCTCACCAGCCTTAAGTTGAGCTTCATTTACCAAATGTTGATATTCAAAAAATAGACAAACTGTCAGGATCTGATCCTGGAAGTATCTGTTCCTTTAAATTCCTACCAACCTGCATGTAGCTTTCCCTTTAAATCCTTCCCGCCAGCTTAAGTCAGTGCTTAGTATTTTGTTTGTTTGCTAACAAGCAGCAAGCTGTCTACCTGAGCTACATTCTATTCTATTTAGAATTGTTTATAGAAATCCTCAGAGTGATTCCAGCTTCACTGAAGGACTACTGTTACAGTTTGGATTAACAAACTTTGCTACTTTTTATCTACAGCCTATATTATTTGTTACAAAGATAACCTCTGTCAGTATCGGAACTTATCGGATTATCAGCAGCGCAAACTTACTGCTCCTACCAAAACCATACAAGAAGATTCTGAGGTACTGAACTTTGCTCAACTCACTATTAATTTTTACAAAGTTTTGTCTCATTACAGTTTCATTTACAGTGCCGCACAGCTTACTGACGTCACGGTGCTGCACTGTCAGTCAAAACCTTCCCCGAGGAATCTCCTCCTTCATTGGACACACTCCGCTGTCACTCAAACTACAACTTGGTAGTGACGCCTCCTCTGGTGCCGTCTTAGAAGCAAACAGACTACCTCCGTTTCAGCAACCTAGAGATCACGGTAACAAACAACTTAAACTGTTGTGTATCTTGACGCTATTGAAGGTAGTGAATCTCTGTAAATTAAAACCTGAGAAAAAGAAGCTTAATTCAAGTCTGCCTTATATTTATATGTTGCAGAATCACTGACACTTATAATACAGATTTACTGTGACTACTGGCTAACCTGCTTATCTCTTTTAGGGCTGGCACAATTTACCAGTTCATATTAAGATCTCTTCTAAAACATTAACCAGAGGAGTTTTCCAAGATTTACCAGATAAAGCTACCACAACCTAAGTAAAACGATACTTCCCTATAGTATCTATAAAAACTAAGGCTGTGATACATATAACCTATTTGAGGAAAAGTATTCACCAGTTGAGATCCAATCTCTTTATTTCGTTTTTGACTAGTCATCACACAAACAGTGCCTTAAAAAACACATTTGCGATATGGATTCACCAGAACAAGGTCATTGCAAGTACTTCCCACGATAACAAAATTAAAATGCCACAACTCCGCAATCTTCCCCTTCACATTATTATTGTCACACTCCATTGTACTCCTATGCCCAGCTCCCTGCTCTTGTTTTTGTTGAGGGTCCTGGAGCCTCTGCTAAAAAGGCCTATGGATAAAGAAGTGTACTGGGTGTCTATTCAATGTTTTTTTAGATTTCCCGGTTGCAACTAATTATCTCTGTGTTTCTAAAATCAATGCCTTTCCTGTAATCTAATATTCAACAGGATGCCATATGTCCTCTTTCATGCTGTTGTTTTGGTTGAGGCTCCGGGACCCTCTTATAAAAAGGCCTAAGGATAAAGAAGTGTACTGGGTGTCCAATCAATGCTTTTTTCTATTTCCCGGGTCATATAAATGATCTCTGGGTTTCTAAAATCAATGCCTTTCCTGTAATCTATTATTCAAAAGGATGCCATATGTCCTCTTTCATGCTGTTGTTTTGGTTGAGGCTCCGGGACCCTCTTATAAAAAGGCCTAAGGATAAATAAGTGTACTGGGTGTCTAATCAATGTTTTTTTCTATTTCCCGGGTCATATAAATGATCTCTGGGTTTCTAAAATCAATGCCTTTCCTGTAATCTATTATTCAAAAGGATGACATATCTCCTCTTTCATGCTGTTGTTTCGGTTGAGGCTCTGGGATCCTCTTATAAAAAGGCCTAAGGATAAAGAAGTGTACTGGGTGTCCAATCAATGCTTTTTTCTATTTCCCGGGTCATATAAATGATCTCTGGGATTCTAAAATCAATGCCTTTCCTGTAATCTATTATTCAAAAGGATGACATATGTCCTCTTTCATGCTGTTGTTTCGGTTGAGGCTCCGGGACCCTCGTATTAAAAAGGCCTAAGGATAAATAAGTGTACTGGGTGTCTAATCAATGTTTTTTTCTATTTCCCGGTTGCAACTAATGATCTCTGGGTTTCTAAAATCAATGCCTTTCCTGTAATCTATTATTCAAAAGGATGCCATATGTCCTCTTTCATGCTGTTGTTTCGGTTGAGGCTCCGGGACCCTCTTATAAAAAGGCCTAAGGATAAATAAGTGTAATGGCTGTCTAATCAATGTTTTTTTCTATTTCCCGGTTGCAACTAATGATCTCTGGGTTTCTAAAATCAATGCCTTTCCTGTAATCTATTATTCAAAAGGATGACATATGTCCTCTTTCATGCTGTTGTTTTGGTTGAGGCTCCGGGACCCTCTTATTAAAAAGGCCTAAGGATAAATAAGTGTACTGGGTGTCTAATCAATGTTTTTTTCTATTTCCCGGTTGCAACTAATGATCTCTGGGTTTCTAAAATCAATGCCTTTCCTGTAATCTATTATTCAAAAGGATGACATATGTCCTCTTTCATGCTGTTGTTTCGGTTGAGGCTCCGGGACCCTCTTATTAAAAAGGCCTAAGGATAAATAAGTGTACTGGGTGTCTAATCAATGTTTTTTTCTATTTCCCGGGTTGCAACTAATGATCTCTGGGTTTCTAAAATCAATGCCTTTCCTGTAATCTATTATTCAAAAGGATGACATATGTCCTCTTTCATGCTGTTGTTTCGGTTGAGGCTCCGGGACCTTCTTATTAAAAAGGCCTAAGGATAAATAAGTGTACTGGGTGTCTAATCAATGTTTTTTTCTATTTCCCGGGTCATATAAATGATCTCTGGGTTTCTAAAATCAATGCCTTTCCTGTAATCTATTATTCAAAAGGATGACATATGTCCTCTTTCATGCTGTTGTTTCGGTTGAGGCTCCGGGACCCTCTTATAAAAAGGCCTAAGGATAAAGAAGTGTACTGGGTGTCCAATCAATGCTTTTTTCTATTTCCCGGGTCATATAAATGATCTCTGGGATTCTAAAATCAATGCCTTTCCTGTAATCTATTATTCAAAAGGATGACATATGTCCTCTTTCATGCTGTTGTTTCGGTTGAGGCTCCGGGACCCTCTTATTAAAAAGGCCTAAGGATAAATAAGTGTACTGGGTGTCTAATCAATGTTTTTTCTATTTCCCGGTTGCAACGAATGATCTCTGGGTTTCTAAAATCAATGCCTTTCCTGTAATCTATTATTCAAAAGGATGACATATGTCCTCTTTCATGCTGTTGTTTCGGTTGAGGCTCCGGGACCCTCTTATTAAAAAGGCCTAAGGATAAATAAGTGTACTGGGTGTCTAATCAATGTTTTTTTCTATTTCCTGGTTGCAACTAATGATCTCTGGGTTTCTAAAATCAATGCCTTTCCTGTAATCTATTATTCAAAAGGATGACATATGTCCTCTTTCATGCTGTTGTTTCGGTTGAGGCTCCGGGACCCTCTTATTAAAAAGGCCTAAGGATAAATAAATGTACTGGGTGTCTAATCAATGTTTTTTTCTATTTCCCGGGTTGCAACTAATGATCTCTGGGATTCTAAAATCAATGCCTTTCCTGTAATCTATTATTCAAAAGGATGACATATGTCCTCTTTCATGCTGTTGTTTCGGTTGAGGCTCCGGGACCTTCTTATTAAAAAGGCCTAAGGATAAATAAGTGTACTGGGTGTCTAATCAATGTTTTTTTCTATTTCCTGGGTCATATAAATGATCTCTGGGTTTCTAAAATCAATGCCTTTCCTGTAATCTATTATTAAAAAGGATGACATATGTCCTCTTTCATGCTGTTGTTTCTGTTGAGGCTCCGGGAGCCTCTTATAAAAAGGCCTAAGGATAAAGAAGTGTGCTGGGTGTCCAATCAATGTTTTTTTTTTATTTCACAGTTGCAAAAAAAAAATCTATGGCTTTGTAAAATCTATGCCTTACCTGTCATCTATTGTTCAAAAGGATGCCATATGTCCTCTTTCCTGCTGTTGTTTTTGTTGGGGGTCCTGAACACTATTCTAAAAAGGCCGAAGGAGAACGACCTGTACTGTACTGGGTGTCCAATCATGTTTTTGTTTTCAATTTCACGGTTCATAATAAATATCGCTGTGTAACTAAAATCAATGCCATACCTGTACTCTGTTGTTCAAAAGGATGGCATATGTGGTGTTTCATTCTGTTGTGGTTGTTGAGGGTCGTGGCCGTGGGACAGTGTATAAAACGGCTGAAGGAGAACAACCTGTACAGCCTTGCTCCTCTTTTTAGGCAGGCCAGCTCTTTGCATACATGCCCACAGACTCTGTAACGCATGCCTCTTTTAGGGAGAGGTGCAGCCATAATGCAGGGTCAGAACCTCTGCCTGCAACTGTTATACTAGATTTTGCGAAAGGAAGTAACCTTACCATGGTTCCCTGCACGCACGTATTGCTGTTATATTTTGGTGAGGGTAATCATGATGGCCATGTAGACCACCACCACTGAGAGTCCTGGAAGTAACAGGGATGAGATGAAAGAGCTAAGAACAGTAGAACTTGAAACAACAGAGTTAGCCATGGGTGTTAGTGCAAGACCGCTTGGCTTTTTATTTTGGCTTTGGGTGCGGCTATTCATGCAGGCCATATAGAGCTGCCACCATTCAGTGTTGTATCAGGTATTAAACTAATAAGAACAGTACTACCAAAATACAGCCAATGAAGGGCCTTATGAAGACTGAGCCAAGGTTGGATTGTAGTATTTGGTTAGGCTAATCATGATGGCCATGTAGACCACCACCGAGAGTCCTGGAAGTAACAGGGATGATGAGATGAAAGTGCTAAGAATAGTACTACTTGAAACAACAGAGTTAGCCATGGGTGTTAATCCAAGACCGCTTGGATTTATTTTTGTATTGGGTGCGGCTAATCATGCAGGCCATATAGAGCTGCCACCATTCGGTGTTGTATCAGCTATAAAAATAATAAGAACTGTACTATCAAAATACAGCCAATGAAGGGCCTATGAAGACTGAGCAAAGGTTGGATTGTAGTATTTTGTTCGGCTAATCATGATGGCCATGTAGACCACCCGTAACAGGGATGAAAGTGCTAAGAATAGTACTAATTGAAACAACCGAGTTAGCCATGGGTGTTAGTCTAAGACCACTCGGCTTTTTTTGGGTTTGGGTGCAGCTAATCATGAAGGCCAGATAGATCTGCCACCATTTGGTGTTGTAACAGGTATTAAACTGCAAAGAACAGTACTAATTAACACAACCTACTTACCATGGGTCCCAGAGCATATGTTTGGTTATTATATTTTGTAAGGGTAATCATGCAGGCCATATAGACCTCCACCGATAGGGTGAGTATGAGTAACAGCTATTAAAATGCGAAGGACATTACTAATTAACACAACATAGTTACCATGGGTCGCAGACCAAGAGCAGATGTCTTATTATTATATTTTGTATGGGTAATCATCCAGGCCGTATAGACCTCGCATAATAGGGGGAGTTACAGAGATTAAAGTGCTAAGAATGGTAGTACTTAAAACACAACGTAGTTAAAATGGGTACCAGACCGCATGTCTTATTATTATATTTTTTCAGGGTAATCAGGCAGGCCATATAGAACACCCCCGATAGGGGGGGGGGACAGGGATTAAAGTGCTAAGAAAAGTACTAATTAACACAAGCTAGTTATCATGGGTTCAACACCGTGTGTCTTGATGTTATACTTTGTCAGGGTAATCATGCAGGCCATATAGACCTCCCTTGATAGGGGGAGTAACAGGGATTACAGTTATAAGAATAGTACTACTTAAACACAACCTAATTACCATGGGTCCAAGACCAGATGTTTTATTATTATACTTTGTCAGGCTAATCATGCAGGCCATATAGAGCTCCAACAAAAGGGGGGGGTAAGAGGGATTCAAGTGATAAGAAAAGTTTTACTTAACACAACAAAATTACCATGGGTCCCAGACCGCGTGTCTTGTTGTTATACTTTGTCAGGGTAATCATAACCGCCATATAGACCTCCACCAATAGGGGGAGTTACAGGGCTGAAAGTGCGAAGAATAGTACTACTTAACACAACCTAGTTGGGTCCAAGAACGCATGTTTAATTATTAGACTTTATCAGGGTAATTATATATCTAACAAATCTATCTATTTCTCTTCTATCAATTCTATCTAACTATCAATCTATGTATATCTATCTATCCTATCTATCAATCTATCTTCTGTCCGGGATGTTTTGAGACAGCCACTTGTGTTTCTGACAAATTTGAAGTAGGAAGACAGAACCATCATCTTCTTCCATCTCCCGGTTCCACAAATGAAGGCCATATAGACCTCATCTGATAGGGGGAGTAACAGGTTGTAGTAAAATGTTAAGAATAGTACTACTTAACACACCACGGGTCACAGACTGCATGTCTTATTGTTATATTCTGTCAGGGAAATTATATATATTTCAAATCCATTTATTTATATATCAAATCGATCGAACTATCAAACGTATCGATCAAATGTAGATTGCATCTATTGATCGATGTAATTCGGACCTATAAAATGTATATTACATATTTTGGTTGATGTCATTCGTATCTATAAAATGTATATTGCATCTTTGATTCGATAACATTCTTATCTATCAAATGTATATTGCATCTATTGATCAATGTAATTCGTAACGATCGAATGTATATTGCATCTATTGAGCTATGTACAGTGTATCGATCATATGTATATTGCATCGATTGAGCTATGTTATCTATGAATCTATCTATCTCGTGGTTGTGCAAGTGGACTGTTTGCGGTTGATTGCGGTGCGTAACACTTGGAGTTTGCTCTGTCACTGTGATGCGGCCGTAACCCTTACACTACCCGATAGATACGACATCATAACTGATGTTTTAAAGCACGTTATTGCAAACAATTTGGGAATGTTAGTTGATTTAGGCCCATTATGGCTTAAAAGCAGACTCTGCATAAACTATGTAATTTTCCATGGGAGTTTTGCCAGGGATCCCCCTCCAGCATGTGACAGTCCAGGTGTTAGTACCCTTGAAACAACTTTTCCATCACTATTGTGGCCAGAAAGAGTCCTTGTAGGTTTTAAAGTTCGTCTGCCTATTGAATTCAATGGCGGTTCGCGGGTTCGCGAACAATACTGGAAGTTCGAGTCCGCCGTTCGCGAACCGAAAATTTTAGGTTTGCGACATCACTAGTGGCAGAATGGTCGCCTAAGACTATGAATTTATATAGATCAAAGTAAGTAGCAATTATAACCCATAGTACCACTGCTATCTAGAGTTACAGTTAGGATGTTCATTTTAATTTTCATACAACTTATACCTGTATTTCTATTAGCATTACGGAGTCAGTCTAAAAGTTATCTGATTCACATACTTATCTTTTTTACCTGCATGAGTCAATTCCCATTGTCTAACAGTGCAAGTTTTATTTCATAGTAAGGACGATTCGGTAATATCATGTTTATAGATATGTATCCCATATAATGCATACATGTTGAGTAAACAGCAAAAGAGTTGAATTCAACTACTTATGCACTATATGCTAGGCATTAAGTTTGACAAACCTAACCATGCTATGACTGTGAGTGTACTTACTTGTGAGCTTATACTGCATTAAAGATAATATGGCAGAATGCCCGCACAAGTAAGGATTTGTAGTGCTTATAAGTGAGGCACTTACTATTACTGACAGCTACAAACGACTTGCAATAGATATAATGCTGTTATTTTACTACTTGGCTGTCTAATGTTCAGCTCTGTATGATGTATGAGTTTATTTTGTTCGTTTTGGGTATATATAAAAAAGAAAACATTTTCAAATGTATTAACTAATGTTATAAATGTTTGGACAACTGAGGAATATTTTATTCCAGCAGGGCAAGATTTGTTTTAGGATTAAGAACTTGTAAAATATAAATAATGAGAAGTAGAAAATGTTTTATTTATTTCACTGCCCTCACTAATAATATACAACTGGGGTAATATTCTCATTGCAATTAAAGTTACATTTTTAGTAACATCTTCAATTTTGGTCATGTGGTCTAAAATGGTCTTGATAAAAGTAATGTAAATTTTCAGAATACCTAATACAAAATGAGTTAAATATCCAAGCTGACATTAGTTGTTCTTTTAATCTGTGTTTAATTGTGGGTGTGTTGTTTGTCAAGGGTTAACACTATGTACAAACACTCACACAAAAATAAAGTAACACGTAGCGCTTGTGCCCTCTACAGGTTGAATAAGAATATACCACTAGTAAAATTTCAAATCAAAATAGAATCAATATACAATTTAAAAACATAGAAAAAAAAGGAAATTTATGTTTACCTGATAAATTGATTTCTTCTACGATACAATACCAAAGCAACAGGACACGGATGAAAGGGAGGGACAAGACAGAGACCTAAACGGAAGGCACCACTGCTTGAAGAACTTTTCTCCCAAAAACAGCCTCAGAAGAAGCAAAAGTATCAAATTTGTAAAATTTGGAAAAAGTATGAAGGGACGACCAAGTCGCAGCCTTACAAATCTGTTCAACAGATGCATTGTTTTTAAAAGCCCATGTGGAAGCCACAGCCCTAGTAGAATGCGCCGTAATTCTTTCAGGAGGCTGCTGTCCAGCAGTCTCATATGCCAGGCGGATGATACTTCTCAGCCAAAAAGAAAGAGAGGTAGCCGTAGCTTTCTGACACCTACGCTTTCCAGAATAAACAATGAATAATGAAGATGATTGACGGAAATCCTTAGTTGCCTGTAAGTAAAACTTTAAGCCACGGACCACGTCCAGGTTATGTAACAGATGCTCCTTCTTAGAAGAAGGATTAGGACACAAGGAAGGAACAACAATTTCCTGATTAATATTCTTATTTGATACAACTTTAGGAAGAAAACCAGGTTTGGTACGTAAAACCACCTTATCAGAATGAAATATGAGATAAGGCGAATCACATTGTAACGCTGAAACCTCAGAAACTCTTTGAGCAGAAGAAATAGCAACTAAAAACAGAACTTTCCAAGATAACAATTTAATATCTATGGAATGCATGGGTTCAAACGGAACCCCTTGAAGAACTCGAAGAACTAAATTTAAACTCCAGGGAGGAGTAATTGGTCTAAATACAGGCTTAATTCTAGTTAGAGCCTGACAAAAAGACTGAACATATGGCACATCTGCCAAACGTTTGTGAAGTAAAATTGACAAAGCAGAAATTTGTCCCTTTAAAGAACTTGCTGATAACCCTTTCTCCAATCCTTCTTGGAGAAAGGACAGAATCCTGGGAATCCTAACTTTACTCCATGAGTAACCCTTGGATTCACATCAATAAAGATATTTATGACATATCTGATGATGATACTTTAATACAGGCTCGAAAGCCTGTCACTAGAAAAATCTAATGACCGAATCAGAGAATCCTCGCTTAAATAGAATCAAGCGTTCAATCTCCAAGCAGTCAGCTGAAGAGAAATTAGATTTGGATGTAGAAAAGGACCTTGAATGAGAAGGTCCTGTCTCAATGGAAGTTTCCACGGGGGCAGAGAGGAAATGTCCACTAACTCCGCATACCAAGTCCTGCAAGGCCATGCAGGCGCTATCAGGATTACTGAAGCTCTCTCCTGTTTGAATCGAGCAATCACGCGTGGAAGGAGAGGAAACGGTGGAAACACATAAGCTAGGCTGAACGACCAAGGTACTGCCAAAGCATCTATCAGTTCGGCCTGGGGATCCCTTGACCTGGATCCGTAACGTGGAAGTTTGGTATTCTGACGAGATTCCATCAGATCCAGTTCCGGTCTGCCCCATTTGCGAATCAATGATACAAACACCTCCGGATGGAGCTCCCACTCCCCCAGGTGAAAAGTCTGACGACTTAGAAAATCCGCTTCCCAATTTTCTACTCCTGGGATGTAGATTGCCGACAGATAACAAGAGTGGGTCTCTGCCCATCGGATTATCTTGGATACTTCCATCATCGCTAAGGAACTCCTTGTTCCACCCTGATGATTGATATATGCCACAGTCGTGATGTTGTCCGACTGGAATCTGATGAATTTGGCCAAAGCCAACTGAGGCCATGCCTGAAGCGCATTGAATATTGCTCTCAGTTCCAGAATATTGATTGGAAGTAGAGAGTCCAAACACCCTGAGCCTTCAGGGAATTCCAGACTGCACCCCAGTCCAGAAGGCTGGCGTCCGTTGTCACTATCACCCACGAGGGTCTGCGGAAACAAGTCCCCTGGGACAGATGATACGGCGACAACCACCAAAGAAGAGAGTCTCTGGTCTCTTGATCCAGATTTATCTGAGGAGATAAATTTGCATAGTCCCCATTCCACTGTCCGAGCATGCACAGCTGCAGTGGTCTGAGATGAAAGTGAGCAAACAGAATGATGTCCATTGCCGCTACCATTAATCCAATTACCTCCATACACTGAGCCACTGATGGCCAAGGAATGGACTGAAGTGCTCGGCAAGTGTTTAGAATCTTTGATTTTCTGACTTCCATTGTCTTCCGAGTCTATCAGAGTTCCCAGGAAGGGGACCCTTGTCTGTGGAACTAGTGAACTTTTTTTCTATGTTCACCTTCCAACCGTGATTTTTCAGGAAGGACAGGACTGTGTCCGTGTGAGATTTTGACAGATGATAAGTTGACGCCTGGATCAGAATGTCGTCCAGATAAGGCGCCACTGCTATGCCTCGTGGTCTGAGAACTGCCAGAAGAGACCCTAGAACCTTTGTGAAGATTCTGGGTGCTGTGGCCAACCCTATGGGAAGAGCCACGAACTGATAATGTTTGTCCAGGAAGGCAAACCTTAGAAACTGATGATGATCCTTGTGGATAGGAATATGAAGGTAAGCATCCTTTAAGTCCACGGTAGTCATGTATTGACCCTCCTGGATCATTGGTAAGATTGTTCGTATAGTCTCCATCTTGAACAATGGGACTCTGAGAAACTTGTTTAGCCACTTGAGATCTAAAATGGGTCTGAAAGTTCCCTCATTTTTGGGAACCACAAAAAGATTTGAGTAAAACCCCTGTCCCTGTTCCGGTTCTGGAACGGGACAAATTACTCCCATGGTAGAGAGGTCTTTTACACAGCATAAGAATGCCTCTCTTTTTATCTGGTCTACAGATAATCGTGAAAGATGAAATCTCCCTCTTGGGAGAAAATCCTTGAATTCCAGTTGATACCCGTGGGTCACGATTTCTAGCGCCCAGGGGTCCTGAACATCTCTTGCCCAAGCCTGAGCAAAGAAAGAAAGTCTGCCCCCTACTAGATCTGGATCGGGGGCCGCCACTTCATGCTGTCTTTGTAGCAGCAGCGGGCTTCTTGGATTGTTTACCTTTATTCCAAGCCTGGTTGGTTCTCCAGACTGACTTAGATTGAGCAAAATTCCCTTCCTGCTTTGTGGAGGAAGAGGAAGCAGAGGGTCCTCCTTTAAAATTTCGAAAGGAACGAAAATTATTTTGTTTACCCCTCATTTTAACAGACTTATCCTGGGGTAGGGCATGGCCTTTACCTCCAGTAATGTCAGAAATGATTTCCTTCAATTCATGCCCGAAAAGGGTCTTACCTTTAAAGGGAATAGCTAAAAGCTTAGTTTTTGATGACACATCAGCAGACCAAGATTTGAGCCATAACGCTCTACGCGCTAAAATAGCAAATCCTGCATTTTTCGCCGCTAATTTAGCAATTTGAAAAGCGGCATCACTAATAAAAGAATTAGCTAGCTTGAGAGCCTTAATTCTATCCAAAATGTCATCTAATGGAGTCTCAACCTTCAGAGACTCTTCTAGAGCCTCAAACCAAAAAGCTGCTGCAGTAGTTACTGGAACAATGCAAGCCGTAGGTTGTAACAGGAAACTCTGATGAACAAATAATTTCTTTAGAAGACCCTCTAACTTTTTATCCATAGGGTCTTTGAAAGCACAACTGTCCTCAATGGGTATAGTTGTATGCTTAGCCAGGGTAGATATAGCTCCCTCCACCTTAGGGACTGTTTGCCATGAGTCCCGAATGGTGTCTGATATGGGAAACATTTTCTTAAAATTAGGAGGGGAAGAAAACAGTATACCTGGTCTATCCCATTCCTTTTTTATAATTTCCAAAATTCTTTTAGGAACCGGAAAAACATCAGTGTAAGTAGGCACCTCTAGATATTTGTCCATCTTACACAATTTCTCTGGTGGTATCACAATAGGGTCACAATCATCCAGAGTCGCTAAAACCTCCCGAAGTAGCAGGCGGAGGTGTTCAAGCTTAAATTTAAAGGACGTAACGTCCAAATCTGTCTGAGGTAACACATTTCCTGAGTCTGAAATCTCTCCCTCAGACAGCAATTCCCTGACCCCCAACTCAGAACACTGTGAAGGTACATCGGAAATACCTAATAAAGCATCAGAGGATTCAGTATTCACATTAATACCTGACCTACTGCGTTTACCCTGTAACACTGGTAATTTAGATAATACCTCTGTAAGGGTAGTTGACATAACTGCAGCCATCTCCTGCAGAGTAAATGAATTAGACGCACTAGAGGTACTTGGCGTCGCTTGTGTGGGCGTTAAAGGTTGTGACACTTGGGGAGAATTGGATGGCATATCCTGATTCTCCTCAGACTGAGAATCATCCTTAGGCACACTTTCTTGATCTAAAATATGGTCTTTACAATGTAAGGCCCTTTCAGTACAAAAGGTACATAATGTAAGAGAGGGTTCCACAATAGCTTCTAAACACATAGAACAATGAGATTCCTCAATGTCAGACATGTTGAACAGACTAGTAATAACCACAAAATTTGTTTAAACACTTTATTTATTGCTTTAAATACATTTTTGAAAAACGTGTACTGCGCCTTTAAGAAATAAAAAGTGAACAATTTTTCCAAAACTGCTTAAATAACGTTAATTTGTCTCAAAAATGAACTTAAACTTATTGGTTTGTCCAAAAATTACTGCACCCCAGGAATAAGGGGAGAAATAAGGCTCTAAAAAGTGACTTATATCATAAAAAATATCAGTTTACACAAAAACACCCCCTGCAGAGCTGTGGCGCCTACCTGCCCCCAGGGAACTTCGAAATGATTAGCCAACACTCCGGACCAGAGAACCACTTTCCAGGAGCAACCGGAGTTACTGCTTGCTGCTTCTCTGTCAGAAGGAAGTACGCATCTGAGCGCGCGAAAACAAGCTCCGCCCCTTATGGCCGATGTCGGAGTAGGCCCAAACACAACCGCATGGAGAAGCGGTTTTGCACACAAGCTAAGTGGAAAACTAAAACACCCCAAACGCAAGTCATGCTGGTTATATAATAAAAACACCAATCGTTTTACTGCCTCTATGCCTCTCCCAGAGTGTCATATCATGCCCTAATAATGTCACTTAGAAAAATAAAAACAAGGGACTCCAGTAACACCCCTCTGTATAACAGGTCTACTGCTTACCCCATTCCCTTACAGGGAAATAAATACCAGTCAGTTCTGATATATCAAGTCTCCTCAGAAATAAAGGGCTGCACATACCTCAATGCTGCTTGTAGCATGAAACCGTTCTCCACACTGAAGATGTCTCTTGTGTTACCTTCAGAAGTCTTGTGGGAACTAGCATGGATCTTAGTTACAGCTGCTAAGCTCATCAACCTCAGGGCAGAAATCTTCTTCCATATCCCCCTGAGGAAAATAGTACTCACCGGTACCATTTAAAATAAAAAACTTCTTGATTGAAGAAACTAAAACTAACACCTCACTTTACCATGTCTTCCTAGTATAACACAGGCAAAGAGAATGACTGGGGGTGCAGGGTAAGGGAGGGGCTATATATACAGCTCTGCTGTGGTGCTCTTTGCCACTTCCTGTTAGCAGGAGGATAATATCCCACAAGTAAGGATGAAATCCGTGGACTCGTCGTATCTTGTAGAAGAAATTGGCAAATGTCCACCAGAGAGAATTCCATTCTTTCCGTTTAAAACATGTGTGTACCTCCCATAGACCAGACAATTATAGGGCTATAATATAAATATGTACATTATTGTTGTAGATTTGTAAAGTCTTGATAAAGGCTTGTGAACCAGCTGAAATGTAGACTATTTGGATGTTTTTTCTGCTATGAAGCAACAAAGAATATTTGTTTTTTAAAACCTTGGGGTAGATTTTTCAAGCAGCGGATGCTGCAATCTACCCCCGAAGTTTCAGGTCCACCTGAAACTTAAGTTAAGAAGCAGTGGTCTTAAGACCGCTGCTCCTTAACTCATCTGCTACCTCTGAGGCAGCGGACAGCAATCATCCTGATCGGATACAATTGGATGATTGACACCACCTGCTAGCGACCGATTGGCCAGGAATGTGCAAGGGGCGGCATTGCACAAGCATTTCACCAGAAATGCTTGTGCAATGATAAATGCTTACAGCGTATGCTACAGCGGATCATGTCTGCCTGACATTTGATAAATCTACCCCCTTGAGTGCACTTCAATGACTGACTGAGCTATATATATATATATATATATATATATTCATTTTTTATTGTGCAGGGATATATACACTTACTAATTCGTCAGTCAGATTACTCCAAACTAATTTGTAAATGTATGTATCTGTGTAAAAATACTATATTTAAAGTATGTCTGTTAAACTGTTAATGTGTACAAACAATATCTAAGGTCTATACATAAACAGATAATGGTAGTAGAAAAGATAAGGGTGCATACTTTCCAATATTTTATACCAAACATACGGCCAGATTACAAGTTTTGCGTTATGAGGGTTGCGGTGCTAACTTGCACGTTATTGTCACTGCTCACTTCCCTACAGCGCTGGTATTACAAGTTTTTCTAAACCCGGCGTTAAAAGGCAAGAAATTGTGCTCCATACCGCACTCCAATACCAGCGCTGCTTAAGTCAGCGGTGAGCTGGTTGTACGTGCTTGTGCACGATTTCCACATAGACATCAATGGGGAGAGCCAGCTGAAAAAAAGTCTAACACCTGCAATAAAGCAGCGTAAAGCTCTGTAACGCAGCCCCATTGATTCCTATGGGGAAACGAAATTATGTTTACACCTAGCACCCTAACATGAACCCCGAGTCTAAACACCCCTAATCTTACACTTATTAACCCCTAACATGAACCCCTAACACCTGCATTATACTTATTAACCCCTAATCTGCTGCCCCCAACATCGTCGACAGCTACATTATATTTATTAACCCCCAATCTCCCGCCCACAATGTCGCCGCAACCTACCTACACTTATTAACCCCTAATCTGCTGCCCTAATGTCGCCACTACAATAAACATATTAACCCCTAAACCGCCAGACTGCCACATCGCAAACACTAGTTAAATATTATTAACCCCTAATCTGCCGTCCCTAACATCGCCGCCACCTATCTACATTTATTAACCCCTAATCTGCTGTCCCTAACGTCGCAGCCACTATATTAAATTTATTAACCCCTAAAGTCTAACCCTAACACCCCTAACTTAAATATAATTAAAATAAATCTAAATCAAACCTACTATTAATAACTAAATAATTCCTATTTAAAACTAAATATTTACCTATAAAATAAACCCTAAAATAGCTACGATATAACTAATAGTTACATTGTATCTATCTTAGGGTTTATTTTTATTTTACAGGCAAGTTTGTATTTATTTTAACTAGGTAGAATAGTTAGTAAATAGTTATTAACTATTTACTAACTACCTAGCTAAAATAAATTCAAATTTACCTGTAAAATAAAACCTAACCCGTCTTACACTAACACCTAACACTACACTACAATTAAATAAATTACCTAAATTAAATACAATTAAATAAATTAAATACAATTAGCTAAATTACAAAAAACAAACAAACACTAAATTACAGAAAATAAAAAACAAATGACAAGATATTTAAACTAATTACACTTAATCTAATAGCCCTATCAAAATAAAAAAGCCCTAGCCTAAACTAAACTACCAAAGGGACTTTTGCAGGGCATTGCCCCAAAGAAATCAGCTCTTTTACCTGTAAAAAAAAAATATAAACAACCCCCCAACAGTAAAACCCACCACCCACACAACCAACCCCTCAAATAAAACCCTAACTAAAAAAACCTAAGCTCCCCATTGCCCTGAAAAGGGCATTTGGATGGGCATTGCCCTTAAAAGGGCATATAGCTCTATTGCGGAGCATCCTCTTCAATCGACGGCTTCTTCTGGAATGAAGGTTCCTTTAAATGATCATCCAATATGGCGTCCCTTAGATTCCGATTGGCTGATTGGAACAGCCAGTAGAATGCAAGCTCAATCCTATTGGCTGATTGGATCAGCCAATAAGATTGAAGTTCAATCTTCTGCCCATCTGGAGGACCACTTCTGCCGGCTTTGTTGAGGACATCTTGCCGCTTGGATGAAGACTTCTCCCGGCTTCGTTGAAGATGGATGTCTGCTCTTTAAAACTGTAAGTGGATATTCAGGGGGTTAGTGTTAGGATTTTTTAAGGGTGTATTGGGTGGGTTTTATTTTTAGATTAGTGGGTTTGGGCCGCAATAGAGCTAAATGCCCTTTTAAGGGCAATGCCCATCCAAATGTCCTTTTCAGGGCAATGGGGAGCCTAGGTTTATTAGTTAGGGTTTTATTTGGGGGGTTGGTTGTGTGGGTGGTGGGTTGTTTGTATTTTTTTTACAGGTAAAAGAGCTGATTTCTTTGGGGCAATGCCCCGCAAAAGGCCCTTTTAAGGGCTATTGGTAGTTTAGTTTAGGCTAGGTTTTTTTTTTTATTTTGGGTGGGCTTTTTTTATTTTGATAGGGTTATTAGATTAGGTGTAATTATTAGTTTAAAGATCTTGTAATTTGTTTTTTATTTTCTGTAATTTAGTGTTTTTTTTTTAATTTAGCTAATAGTATTTAATACAGGTGGCCCTCGTTTTACAACGGTTCAATTTACACCGTTTCAGAATAACAACCTTTTTTTCCAGTCATGTGACTGCTATTGAAAAGCATTGAGAACCAGTGGATTTATTAAAATAGCCAGTAGGTAGAGCTGTCCGCTTATGTTGCAGCAAAGCCAAGCAAGCTGAAATTAATAAGTTTAACCAGACCTGAGCTATAGAGCAGATTTCAAAGGAACAAGATCTTCCTGTCTATAAATCAGTCCAGATTGGAATGCATAGAAACAACTGTTTGCAGAAAAATACAAGTGAAGTCTGTGTTGTGTGATTATTTTATTAGGTTCATAATGCTGTTTAGCAAATGTTTTTGTTCATTTAACTTAGTTTAATTATATATTCTGTGTTGTGTGATTATTTTATTAGGCTTATAATGCTGTTTAGTCTTCCTTTCAAAGCTTTAAAAATAATGTATTAGGTGTTACTTATGACAATTTTGAGAGGGGCCTGGAACCTAACTCCCTCACTTCCCATTGACTTACATTATAAAATGGGTTTCAATTTACAACGGTTTCGATTTACAACCATTCCTTCTGGAACCTAACCCCGGCGTAAACTGAGGGCTACCTGTATATTTAATTGTATTTAATTTAGGTAATTTATTTAATTGTAGTGTAGTGTTAGGTAAATTTGAATTTATTTGAGCTATTTAGTAACTATTCTACCTAGTTAAAATAAATACAAACTTACCTGTAAAATAAAAATAAACCCAAAGCTAGATACAATGTAACTATTAATTATATTGTAGCTAGCTTAGGGTTTATTTTACAGGTAAGTATTTAGTTATTAATAGTAGGTTTAATTTAGATTTAATTTAATTATATTTAAGTCAGGGGGTGTTAGGGTTAGGGTTAGACTTAGATTTAGGGGTTAAAAAATTTAGTATAGTGGTGGCGACGTTGGGGGCAGCAGATTAGGGGTTAATAAATGTAGGTAGGTGGTGGTGATGTTAGGGGCGGCAGATTAGGGGTTAATAATATTTAACTAGTGTTTGCGAGACGGGAGTATGGCGGTTTAGGGGTTAATATGTTTATTCTAGTGGCGGCAATGTCCGGAGCGACAGATTAGGGGTTAATAATTTTATTTTAGTGTTTGCGATGTGGGAGGGCCTCGGTTTAGGGGTTAATAGGTAGTTTATGGGTGTTAGTGTACTTTTTAGCAATTTAGTTATGAGTTTTATGCTACGGCTTTGTAGTGTAAAACTCATAACTACTGACTTTAAAATGCGGTATGAAACTTGACGGGATAGGGTGTACCGCTCACTTTTTGGCCTCCCAGGACAAGCTTGGAAGTCCCATAGAAAAAAGACTATACGCAATTTGCGATAAGGCCAAAAAAGTGTGCAGTGCCCCTAAATCTGCAAGACTTGTAATACCAGCGGTATAATATTTGCATAAAAATACAGAGAAAATAAAAGTTTTCATTTTTGTTTTTACTAAAAGCTATTTTATTTTTTCACTTAAAAAAATAAAAACAATAGCTAAACTTGGTTTAAAGCTGGAACCACAAGTGTGCCCCCCCCCTTCTCCATCTAGATCTGCAGCCGAGATGTCTCTGCTACATCCTTGCGCAGTTTAGGCCTACTTCAACCATGCAGCAATCCAAGCGTTCTGCTTTATCTTCTAGAAGATATGAGCAAGAACAGGATAAAGCTATTCCAAAGAAAACTACCAGAAAGCAGAAAGTACTGGCAATGCAGTTTCTGAGGTTGATGATTTTGTCCCCCCAAACCCCCAGCCACAATAAGTTGTAGCAGAGATTCACCCTCCACCTTTAGCCAAGGATGATTTACATGATCCAGATTTTGTCCCAGATTCACAGATCATGCAGTTGCCTGAAAAACAACTCCATGATCCTTTGTCTACTCCCACTATTGCTCCTGCTTTGGATCCCATTATCACAAATGTGTCCCCTTTGTCCAGTGGTCTACATGTCACTATGACAGTTAAAAATGTTGGTGGTATAGGGTCACAACCCCCTTTTTCAATTTATCTTTGTCCCCAGTCTCATCCTTATTTGCAGCTATTCCACCATCTGCTGCATCCTCGGTTTCAATTTTTTGCCTTACATTGCAGTGGCAATGGCTTCTTCCACTCTCCCCTCCGGCCTTGTGGCCTTCTTAGAATGTCCCAATCTCTTCGGTGACGTCAAAGTCACATCAATGGCAACTTCCGTTGCAGGTCTGACGCAGACAGAGTGGAGACGGCAAAGCAACAAGGTGGTCCCACTGGAGCTCCACACAGGTGAGCACCAAGAGGAGACTTTGGGAATGGATGTCCACGTGGAGGTTGGCACAGGCAGGCAGCAGCACAGTGTAGTGTAGTGTAGTGCAGCCAATATGCATCTTAATACACTCACTTCATGCTCACTTGTGGCCCAAAACTATCAAAAAGATTCACCAAGGCAAATATGTTAACATATTTGAATTATCTGTGGAAGTGTATAGGCAGAAAGAGAGAAGCTCTGATGGTACAGGTCCCAAAAGATTTAAGCGTCTGGACACAATCAATGAATGGCTGTTTTTTTTTTATCTTGCTATCTAGAAAAGTACCCTAGTCAAGTCCATACTATCCTAAAATTCATGGATACAATTCATTGGATCCAAAGAAAATTTATAGGGGAAACCTGGAGGGATTACGATTCGGAGTTAAGAAGGAAAATAGCAGGTAATCGAGTCTTTACTTTTAACTCCACTGATATCCAGCTGTGGCAGCACATGGGCCCTTATCAATCCCAATCTCCTTCTCCCACTAATCCCTCATTGCAACCATTTCAGGGGTCCAGAAATAAAAGAAAGGGCAAAACTTTCAGGACAAAAAATGTGACAAGGGCAGCGCCTGTAATTTTAGACATGCCTACATTTCTCAATGGTCTCCACCCTGGCTGTAAGTGCCTTAGGTAGAAAGATAGCCTGGCAGACAGAGCTGCCTCTAAACCCAATTCTTCTTCAAAGAGCACACACGCTGGTGAAGTTTCAGGCACTTGAGCCTTGGTTATATACCTATCCTGATCAATCAACAGCGAGATTGTTATAGAAAGACTGTACTAATGAGTTTGCTATTCCGATTACCACAGAGCTCAGAGGATCTAAAACTTACCGTAATCTACATTCAGCATACCAATACCCCCAAGCAGTTAAAGAAAAACTTGCTAAAGAATTGGCTTTAGGTCGCATTGTGGGTCCTTTCTCTTTTCCTCCTCTTCCAAACTTAGTTGTGTCTCCCTTGGGGGTGGTTCCAAAAAAGGAGGTGGGTAAATTTCGCCTAGTACAGCACCCTTCCTAGCTAAAGGGGGCTCTGTGAATGATGCTATTGACCCCCGGCTCATTTCAGTGTGTTACCATTTTTTTTTTGATAGTGCCTTGGAGTTGGTTAGACACACTGGGAAAGGTGCTTTATTGGTGAAATTAGACATGGAATCTGCCTTTTGTTTGTTGCCTTTTCATCCATTTGCCTTCTATCTTTTGGGTTGTAAGTTTCAGGGTTTGTTCTATGTGGATCACTGCCTTCCTATGGGATGTGCTCTCTCCTGTGCGCTGTTTGAGTCCTTTAGCACGTTCTTGCACTGGGCAGTGGCCCAAAGCATGAGCAGATATCCCACAGCTCATTATCGTGATGATTTCCTCTTTGTTGGGAGAAGAGACTCAGATGAGTGTTTGAACTTGATGAATGGGATGCGTAGGATTATGTCACACTTTGGGGTCCCCCTTGCTGAGGATAAGTCTCAGGGCCCCTCCACTTGCCTAACATTCTTAGGTATTGAGATTACCACTGTGGCTATGCTTTGTAGGCTCTATATAGAAAAAAATCCAATCTATGCTGGTGGCAGTTCGAGCGGCCGTCTCCTGCTCGTCCATTTCTTTACAGCAACTGCAGTCATTACTGTGCCTTCTTAAAGGAACAGTGTACTCCAGAATGTTTATTGTTTAAAAATATAGATAATCCCTTTATTACCCATTCCCCAGTTTTGCATAACCAACACGGATATATGAATATACTTTTTACTTCTGTGATTACCTTGTATCTAAGCCTCTGCAGACTGCCCCCTTATTTTAGTTCTTTTGACAGACATACATTTTAGCCAATCAGTGCTGACTCCTAGGTAATTCCACGTGCGTGAGGACATTGTTATCTATATGGCGCACATGACCTAATGCCCTCTAGCTGTGAAAAACTGTCAAAATGCCCTGAGATAAGAGGCGACCTTCAAGGTCTTAGAAATTAGCATATGAGCCTACCTAGATTTAGCTTTCAACAAAGAATACCAGATAATAAAAGTAAATTGGAAAGTTGTTTAAAATTGCATTCCCTATCTGAGTCATGACAGTTTAATTTTGACTTGACTGCCTCTTTAACTTTGCATGCAGGGTCATTCCTATGGAAAGGTTGCTCAACGGAGAGGACTGTGGAGAAAAAAGCCTTTCTAGCCTAGATTGAACTCTGGGGCAAGCAATTTTCCAATAGGACTGTTCTGGATGGATAATCTAAGGGTCGTGCATGCCATTAATGGCCTTTCTGCCACTTCAGTTGAGGTTGTTTGTTTATTACATCACTTGGTGTTATGCTGTCTAGAGCTCAACATTCAATTTCAGGCAAGACATGCCTCTGAAAGTCCCTCAATCAAATTTGGAAAGTGTGTCTGCTATCACATTATTGGATCAGCTACCAATGCGGCCCTCATGGGTAAGCGCTTAGGTCGCTGGTGTTCCAATCAGTTCAAGGGGTTTGTTCGTCCAGTTGTTTAATTGTGTACTCGTCCAGTTGTTTAATTGTGTACATCTAATTCCCCATGGAGCAAAATGAATATGGATCGTGGGCCGCTCATACATCCACTAGGCATCCATCTGGTGCCTCTCGTTACCTGGGGGTTAAAATCATGCAGGCAGATATAGATAGGGTAGATCAGGGGCCGAATACCACAGGTGATAGTAGGGTGGTCCAATATTATCCCTCGTTTACAGTGGAGGCACCTGTCATCACATGGGACAGCTTTTAGAGTTAAAAAAAGATAAACTATTCCCTAGCTAGGACCTTCACAGAGTCTGGTGGATTTGTCGTATGGCATGAATCTATTACGGCCAGCAAACCTGATCTTTACAGAAGAGATAAGGTACATTTAGATAATGTAGGGCTAGATATTTTTATTAATAACCTTTGTAGAGCTATTATGCCCTTCCCATATGTCAGGACGTGGTTGGTGGGGGCAAGAGTATTATTTTGAGATGCTATCTTGTGGTGGTTGGTCGCAGCCCTGTTGCGCTGGAGAGGGTGAAAAGGAGGATTGATGGCCAAACTGACACGAGGGGAAGATGGCCTCAGGTGCAAAGGAGGTGCCCTTCCCCCCCCCTGCGTGGGTAGGTCACGTGATCTCAGCTACCCCTTAGTAGCATCTCCTTTGAGCAGAGTGTACTCTGTTGCTGATCCCGTTTTTGGGCCACTGACCTCCGGTAGTGCTGGGTTCATTAGCTCACTCTGTTGCTGCCATCATAGTCAATTTGTTGGTTCTTACAGTTATAAAGTTAATGATTAATAAAATTTAACTTGTGACAGTCAAATTTTCCAATCAAGAAGTTGTAGTGTTTTTAGTCTAATTAAGTTTTTAGTTATAATTTCCTCTATTGCTGGAAATGGTCTGGTAAGCCTTTAATTCCATAAGATAGTGTAGGGCCCAGAATGGGCCTGTAGCATGCTAAGGGTTAAGGCTGTAGGTAAGGGAGATAGGAGAAGAGGACTGCCATCATAGTTCATTTGTTGGTTCTTACAGTTATAAAGTTAATGATTAATAAAATTTGACCTGCGACGGTCAATTTTTCCCCATCAAGAAGTTGTTGTGTTTTTATTCTAATTAAGTTTTTAGTTATAATTTCCTTTTGCTGAAAAACAGTCTGGTAAGTCTTTAATCCCTTATTTTTAATGTATACCTATGTGTCTAAGTTATTATTTAGTATTAGACAAAGACAATACTGTGTGTAGAAATTATGCAACAAAGTTTAATACACACAATGCTTCTACTGGCTAATATCAGATCATGAATAGAGCTATATTAATTTCCCTGTCTGTCTTTATTTTAAACCACCTACTCAATGCATATGCTATGTGATGTAGAAGTAGCACATAGAGTGATGGAGGACAACCAGATAAAGACCCTGTCATGGTCAACCCAATCTCCAGACCTGAACCCCATTGAAAACCTCTGGAATGTGATCAAAAGGAAGATGGATGGTAACAAACCATCAAACAAAACGAGCTGCTTGAATTTTTGCGCCAGGAGTGGCCTAAAGCCACCCAGCAACAGCAATGTGAAAAACTTGCGGAGAACATGCCAAGACTGTTATCTCAACTTTTGCTAAGTTAAAATATGAACTTGTTTTCTTTGCATTATTCAAGGTGGAAAATAGTGCATCTTTTTTGTTATTTTGACCAGTTGTCCTTTTCTGCAAATAAATTGTCTAAATGACAATATATTTATTTGGGAGAAATGTTGTCAGTAGTTTATAGAATAAAAGAAAAATGTTAATTTTACTCAAACAAACACATACCTATAAATAGTAAAACCAGTAAAAAAATTTTTTTTTTACAGAGCTGTATATATATGAGTCAGTACTAGAGGTATTGAAATCATTTACTGAGGTTTATAAAAGCAATCTGTCAAAAAATGGACAAACAGAGACTCTACCTGGTGTAAGAAAAAAACACATAGAGGTAGTAGATGGAAAAGACAAAAATCAACCCCAAGAAACAGAGAGACAGGGCCAATATTGGAAGAACAAGAAAACAATTCAACACAAAACCTATGTGACAAGATCACAGGGACAGCAGAAGAAAAAACATGCATAAAGGACAATAAAAATGTTCTGAATTTGTCTAATGTGGTACTAACAGAAATAGAAAATGGTTTACTATCAAAAGACCTGGACTTTGTTCCATCTCAGCATTTTAATTTATTCAATACCATTTTAGATGTGAACAAATTTGTTCGCAAATTGGTTCTGAAGAAACACTTCATTGATGCTGACATGGAACAGGGCGTAGAGAATCGAGAGGAAACAATATCTGATTATACAGAATCACTCCCATTCTCAGAAATGTGCTCTATAATAAACTTAGAAGATTTACTAAATGAGAATTATGGGGAGGAGAAGGATTGGTTAAGGAATCAGATATAGATTTTAGTGAATGTAAGAAAAAAAGTTACTTTTATCCAGTTCACTCTAGATCCAATGCAGTAGAGGTCTTTCAAAAGGTTGTAGAGGACAAGTTAAGGAAACTTATTACAATTCTTCTATCTTGATGGAGTTTATTGAGGGCCTCTCTCTCCTTTTTAGTTAAATTACCCTTTTTATTGTTTTTAAGATTAGTACTAAGACCATCAGATCAAGGGGGAAACGTGGTTAACTTAGACAGAGAGGCATATATAAAAGAAACCCAACGCCAATTGAATGATAAGGAAGCATATATCAAGTTAAAAGAGAATCCAACAAACAACTTTAAGAAATTATTAAATGACATTGTGAAATATGCGAGCTACAATAATGTCATAACTCAATCGATGGAAGAAAGTCTAATTCCTGATCACCCAATAATACCGATATATCATTACTTCCCCAAAATTCACAAAGATCAAAAAAATCCTCCAGGTCGCCCAATAATTGCTGGGATAGATGAACCATTGTCTGACCTGTTAGATCATTTTTTACAGCCACTTGTTAAGACATTACCTAGTTTTATTCAGGACACTACCTCCTTATTGTCTAAATTAAACAACACTAAATGGAAACCTACTTTCATTTTTCTAGTGATTGATGTTACAGCTCTATATACATCAATCTTACATGAAAAAGGCATGCAAGCTATAGAGTTCTTTTTGGAGAGAAGTAGTAATTTTGAAAATACTACAAAGGAATTTATACTAAGATCAATTGATTACCTTCTTACACATAATTTTTTTATGTTTGAAGATGGGTTTCTTTCTCCAGAGACGTGGGACTGCTATGGGGGCAAAATTTGCCCCCCTGTTACGCCAATCTCTTTATGGGATGGTGGGAGCAGTCCCACGTCTATGGAGAAAGAGGATGTAATGATGACACTATTGAAAAAGCAAGAAGGGAAGTAGATCAGATTCCTAGAGAGGATTTGTTGAAATACAAATCCAAGACTGCCAGAAAAAATAGAAAACAAAAACCAAGCTTTAACAACTTATAGCGAACAATATGGGAGTATATGTAAGATAATCAGGGAATGCATTCCAATTTTACATGCTGATCCTTTAATGAAGAAGATAGTACAAGAAGGATGTAACTTTATTTCAAGAAAAGGTAAAAGAATAAGAAATTATGTATCACCTTCAGATCTTCCAAGAGCAACCAATACATGTTGGTTAACATCACGCAAAGGTTTCTTCAATTGTAGAAGGAACATATGTAAAAAATGTGAACATGTGGTAGAAGGAACTAATTTGAAATCTAATAGTACTAATCGTACACATAAAATCAATTTCCATATCAATTGTTCAACAATAAATGTAATATATTTGCTTACATGCAGGGGTTGTTTAAAACAGTATGTAGGAAAAACTAAAAGACAACTGAAAGATAGGGTATTGGAACATATTAGATCAATAGAAGACCCTGAATCAACTACCCCCATAGTGAAACATTTCAGAGAATTTCATAACTCTAACTCAGCTTTGTTAGAGGTACAAGTTATTGACCATATCCCCCACTGGAGAAGAGGGGGCAATAGAGAGAATAAATTAAGTCTAAGAGAGGTTTTTTGGATTTTTACGTTAAATACATCGATTCCCTATGGCCTAAATTTTAGAAAGGATATATTTAATTAAGAGACTACAATAAATTTATAGAATTAGGGCATATGTATTTTTATTGCAATTGTTAAATGCAAAATAAATGCAAAATAGACCCATGTTGGATTGACTTTAATACCCTACTGAGCGATATACAGTAACTTTTATAATAATATTTAAAGATAGGATATGTGTGTTAATTAACTATGAAAACTAACTATAGCACATAAAACAAGAATAGTATATTAATATCAAGCACATATATGATTGGTACAAAGTTTGAACTATACAATGTATCCTCAGCATTCTAATCTATATTTTGTAGACAAAGATTTAAATGTTCTCCCTTTGTATATATTGATAGCTTAGGAAGTGTCTAATAAATAAGGGTATGTACCTTTAAATAAGAATGTGAATAAAAGTCGGAAGAGGCTGTGGCTCCCATATGCAGTGAACAAGTGCATTGGGCACAAAACATGTCTGCTGGGAGCACGGCTTCACTTCCTTTGCTACATTTCATTTATGCTATTTAGCACGTTTTTACTTTTTTGGAATAAAGGCTTATTTATTTTAAAATCCTGGTGTATAAGCTTGGTGCTCTGGAC